>NW_024045061.1:0-19956 GCF_015852505.1 Tachyglossus aculeatus
TGAGGCACAGAGAACTGAAGTGATTTGCCCAAGGTCAACCAGTAGGCTAGTGGTGGAGTTGGGATTAGAATCCAGATCCTGTCTTCCAGCCCCGTGCTCTATCCACTAGGAAATGCTGCTTCTCACTAGGCCACACTGATTCTTGCTGACTCTTTGGTCAGAGCGGAGAGGATATCATCATTTTCTTAGAGACGAGGGTCGATAGGAGACATGTGACCAGGAGAGGGGCTGGTCAGTAAGATCAAAAAGGAATATGACTGTTAGAAGTGGCCGTTCCCTCACACCCTGACTATAGACACAGCCCAGGCCCCTCTCATATAAGGTGAATTTCCCTTCCTGCCGTCGTCCCCCCTACTCAATAGCTGTAGCAAAATAACTCCCTGCTCTTGGCCATATGCTGATTCCCTTCTCTATCCTATGCCTGACTCCCAGCTTTATATTCAGCAAAGGTTTCTGCCTCCCAGGCTTGGGAGCTCCTTCAAAACCCAAACCCCCACTTTCAGCTGGTCTTTCCAGTTCCTGATTGAGACAACCGCTTTTCTCAGACCTTGCCCATCTGCCCCTGGTCTTGGAGCCACAGGGGCTGTCTCTGCTAGAGCTGACCCCCAGGATTTTCAGAGGAACAGGATGGAGCTGAGGAGTACTAGACTGGGATATTTTGCTGAAAATGAAAATATTTCTTTCTGTCTTTTCTCTCATTGACACCTGAAAGGCAGGCAAACTTTTCCCCATAATTCTGGCAACACAGAGAAACAGACAGTCACACACAGAGGACACACACATGTCCCTAGGAATTTGGCAAACCAATTTAGGTTCATTCATTCCCTCCAGAAGCAACCTAGTCCCTGAAGAGTTTCACTGGATTAAACTATCCTCAACTCTCCATAAGAATCATTTAATTTTTCATATTTTTAACATTTTGCTTTGAAGGCTTTGAATTAGATTTGAACAACGTTTTCAGGCTGCAGTTTAGTCATCAAAAAGTCAATTTCTCCCTATTTAATTCTCACTGTGCTCCAGCTGGATGTGGAACATCCTCACAATTTACTTGAATGCAGTTCCTCCCATATCCTTGTCATTTATATCTGCTATTTAATCCTCAGTCAGTATCAGTTGTAATTGTTTTAAATTCCTCCTGCGATTGGCCCCTTTAAATTGTAATGTCCTAAAGTCATGAGGCCTCCTCCGGAAAAAAGAGATCTTTTTCACCCCAAATTCTTTGATTGTACCTAAAGGGGATTAAAGGTACGTAAATAAATTATTGGCCACTGGTCAGTAACCCAGCTTTCTCATTCCACCTCTGCTCACCATCTCCCTATTCCAGTGGTATGTTTCCAAATTTACTGGAAACTTCATTCTGACTGTGACCATCAATTGCTTAAAGAGCAATTTGATCATTTAATAATGTCATGCGGTAGGAAGCCTAAGTTTGGAATGAAGTCTTCTTTTCATCTTTATAATAACAGGCAATGCATACCTAATTCAAAGAATTGATTTCCTTTGCAAATGAACTCTCCTTTGCGTTCTTGATATTGTATTTGGTCAGTTAGTTATATTTACTGATGTGCTTGTGCTGTTCATGGAGGCAGTTACAAATTGTTTTGGTAGAGTACAATATAACAGAGCAGACACATTGCCTTGCCCACAACAAGCTTAGAGCTAGTAGAGAAAGATATTAACACAAATAATTGTAATATTTATTTATGTAAGTTCTGTGTGGCTCGAAGGGGGGTGAATAAAGGGAGAAAGGGACAATACAGAAAGGATGGAAGAAAAGGGAAAAAGGGCTTAGTCAGGGGCAGTTATCTTGGAAAAAATGTGCCTTCAGGAAGGCTTTGAAGGGGACATGAAGAGTGATATGAAGAGGAAAGGCATTCCAGGCCAGAGGCAGGATGTAGGTGTGAGGGCAGAGGCAAGATTCATTCATTCATTCAATCGGATTTATTGAGAGCTTACTGTGTGAAAAACACTGTACTCAGCACTTGAGAGAGTGCATTATAACAATAAAATAGATATTAAATACCTGCTCTCTCTCCTACTTAGACTGTGAGCCCCATTCACCGCCCTCTGAAAGATCACCAATGATCTCCTTCTTGCCAAATCCAATGGCCTCTACTCCATCCTAATCTTCCTCGACATCACAGCTGCCTTCGGACACTGTGGGCCTCCCCATTCTCCGGGAAAGCGTATCCGATCTTGACTTCACTGGACACTGTCCTCTCCTGTTTCTCCTCTTATCTTTCTGGCTGTTCCTTCTCAGTCTTCTTGCTGATCTCCTCCATTGGCCCCCCACGCCCCCAGAACTTCAGTGGTCCCTCAAGGTTCAGTTCTGAGAATAAGTTATATTCTCCAACTACATTTCACTCGCTTGGAGAACTCACTAGCTCCCATGGCTTCAGGTACCACCTCCATGCGGATGATACTAAAATCTACATCCCCAGCCCTGATCTCTCATCCTCTGCCTCCAGTCTCACATCTTCTATTGCCTTCAAGACATCTTTTCTTGGATGTCCTCCTGTCACCTCTAACTTCACATGTCTCAAAGAGAACTTCTTATCTTTCCACCCAAACCCTGTCCTACCCCTGACTTTCACTTCACTGATGTCTGTCTCCCCACTTCTAGATTGTGAGCCCGTTGTGGGCAGGGATTGTCTCTGTTGCTGATTTGTACTTTCCAAGCCCTTAGCACAGTGCTCTGCACACAGGAAGTGCTCAATAAATATGATAAAATGAAAGAATGAATGAATGGCATCACCACCCTTCCTGTCTCACAAGCCTGCAGCCTCGACTCCTCTCTCTCTTTCAACCCACATATTCAATCCATCACTGAATCCTCTCCGTCCCACCTTCACAACATCGTTAAAATATGCCCTTTCCTTTCCATTCAAACTGCTACCACATTTATTACATCGCTCACCCTATCCCATCTGGATTACTGCATCAGCTTTCTTGCTGATCTCCAGGCCTCCTGCCTCTCCCCACTCCAGTTCATACTTCACTCTGTTTCCTGGAACATTTTTCTTCAAAAAACATTCAAGATATATCACCCCACTACTCAAAAAACTCCAATGGTTGCTCAGTCACTTCCACATCAAACAAAAACTCCTCACCACTGGCTTTAAAGCACTCCATCACCTTGCCCCCTCCTACTTCACCTCACATTACTGCTTCTTCAACCCAGCCCACACTTCGCCGTTCTAGAGCTAAGCTTTTCACTGTGCCTTGATCTCACATATCTCGCTTCCAACCCCTAGCCCAAGTCTTGCCTCTGGCCTGGAAAATTCTCGCTTATCAAATCCAACAGTCTCTCCCATTTCAAAGTCTTATTGAGGCACAGTTACTCCCAGAGGCCTTCCCAGCCTAAGCCTCATCTTCCTCTTGCTTGTGCATCAGTCTGACTTTCATTCATTCATTCATTCTGTTGTATTTATTGAGCACTTACTGTGTGCAGAGCACTGTACTAAGCGGTTGGGAAGTACAATTTGGCAACATATAGAGACGGTCCCTACCCAACAGTGGGCTCACAGTCTAGAAGGGGAAGACAGACAACAAAACAAAACATATTAACAAAATAAAATAAATAGAAAAAATATGAACAACATGCGACAGGCTAGCTCTCTTCCTCCCTTCAAAGCCCTACTGAGAGCTCATCTCCTCCAAGAGGCCTTCCCAGATTGAGCCCCCTTTTTCCTCTCCTCCTCCCCATCTCCCCTGCCCTATCTCCTTCCCCTCCCCACAGTACCTGCATATATGTTTGTACAGATTTATTACACTATTTCACTTGGACATATTTACTATTCTATTTATTTTGTTAATGATGTGCATTTAGCTTTAATTCTATTTGTTCTGACGACTTGACACCTGTCCACATGTTTTGTTTTGTTGTCTGCCTCCCCCTTCTAGACTGTGAGCCCATTGCTGTGTAGGGAACTTCTCTATATGTTGCCAACTTGTACTTCACAAGCGCTTAGTCCAGTGCTCTGTACACAATAAGTGATCAATAAGTTCATTCAATTCATTCAATCATATTTTATTGAGCGCTTTCTGTGTGCAGAGCACTGGACTAAGCGCTTAGGAAGTACAAGTTGGCAACATAATGAATGAATTTGAGTTTCTCCCTTCTCAACATGCTTTACCTCTCCTCGTTGCTCCTAGGTTCCAAACTAAAGCCTGGAGTGGCCTTCTCTTCCCTGTATTCCTTTGCCGCCCAGGCAGATTTGTTCCTTTGACCCGGAACAGCTAACTGAAGCACTATCCCAGCTACACTAAAAGGTCAGAGCACTACTGGATTTCCTATATACAAATTGAAAGGATCCTTAACAAATGAATTGGGCCAATACAAAATAATTCCCATAGAAGATACCTGGCCTTTCCTCACCACCTTGAGTAGTATTTCTTGAGTGCTTACTATGTGCACAGCACTGCACAAAGCCCTTGGGAGAGTATACTACAAGAGAGTTGGCAGACACATTCCTCTGCTCAGAATGAGCTATTATCTCACACATTTCCCTCCCCAGGATGCTATTTTTCCAATATCCATCGTGCTGTCTGGTCCTTGCTCCTCAGCCTTTCAAGGAATCCCAGGTCTCAGGTACACTCTTTCCTGATTCTTCTGTCAGGATTTTCTGAGACCAACGCTAAAGGCTTTCCAGTCGACATGATCATTTTCCTTCCCCTGGGATAGTTGCCTGACTTTTCAGGGATCTTAACCTCTTAACCACTTTTCCTATTCCCGGCCTCCACGGGATTTGCTATCTCTTTGCTATCACAAGATAAGTCTATCTCTTATTCAAAAAGCTTGAGGGACATCCCAATTAATTTGCCCCTTCCTCTTTTTTTCTGTTTTCCTCTGAGATGGATGTGACCATCTTAGTGAGTTACTTCCTACCTTTTACTGAATTCAACTACCTGTCCCTCAGGGAGGAGGTCATCAGGAGTGACCTACTACCAGCTCTAGCAACTTCTGATGGTCTTCCTCTATGACCACTTTGTGTGAGGTTACCTTGAGTGACTGCCTCATCCTGGTACATCAGTGCAGTCTATCAGAAGGTTCAGGTCCAGTGGGTCCATGGAATATCACTCTTTGCTGGGGGTAAGACAAATGTCACACCTGTTAAGGGGAAGTTTTGCCCTACTCATTTGCTGAGATCATTTGAATTGACCAATAAATACAGAGATTTAGATTTTCTTAGTGCCTTTGACACCAGTGGTTTACATATAAATCTATTTTTTCAAAACTCAATAAACATGACTATTCCCTACCAGTTTTACTGAAATACTCAATTCTTTCTGGATCCTTTGCCAATTTTCTTTGCAGCTCCAGGAATGAAATTGTCAGTCTCTGGACCATCCTTTCTTCCTCCAGTGTTGCTGCAGATATTTGTATCAAGAAGCAATGAGCATTGACGAGGCTCAGGAAGTCTGTTTCCTCTTCCAGAACGGAGTAGGTATCATCGGGAACTCCCTTCTCAACATGCTTTATCTCTCGTCGTTCATCCTGGGTTCCAAACTAAAGCCTACAGACCTGGTCATCATTCACCTAGCTCTGGTCCACACCGTGATTCTTCTTACAAGATGGATCACCAGAACAGCAGGAATTTGGGGGCTGAAGCTTGTACAGACCAATGCTGAGTGTAAGCTGTTTGCATATGTCTACCGCATCACGCGGGGCCTCTCCATCTGTAACACTTCCCTACTGAGCATGGTCCAGGCCATCACCATCAGTCTTACCACCGCCTATTTGTTCCAGCTCAAACATAAGTTCCCACCCTTCATCCTCCCAGCCTTAGCCATCTTGTGGATTCCAAACATGCTGATAAGCACCAACCTTTTGTACCAAGTGGTCACTTCACATAATGCAACCAGCATTGAGGGCAATTGTTACATTGTGCCCTTAAACAAACTCCTTGAGGGTCCGATTCTCACCTTCATGGCTCTCCGTGACATACTCTCTCTGGGGCTAATGAGCTGCTCTAGTGGCTACATGATCCTCCGCCTGCATCAACACAGGCGCCAGGTCAAGCATCTCCATAGTACCAGGAAAACCCCTGAAACATCACCAGAGAGACGAGCCACCGAGACCATTGTGCTGCTCGTGAGCTGCTTTGTAGTCTTCTACTGTGGAGACTTTGTCCTTTCCCTGTTTCTAGCTACATCCATGAAGAATAATATCACCTTTCTTAATACTAACATGTTTGTGGTCAGTGGATATGCAACTGTCAGCCCCTTTGTCTTGCTCACCTGTGACACAAGAGTCATCAAGTTCCTGGGTGATTTTCTGAGGAATAAGACCTGAAGGTCTCCTCAGAACATACTTCTGTCTGCAAACCCTCTTTGATATGGGAACTCAGTGATGATCCTGGTGTCTCAAACAAAGAAGACCATGGAAGAGCAATGTCACCATTAAACCAAAGATATCCTTCGCTGTACTCCCTAGAGTTAACCAGGGTTTCATTATTCATTCGTTCATTCATTCAATTGTATTTATTGAGTGCTTACTGTATGCAGAGCACTGTACTAAGTGCTTGGGAAGTACAAGTTGGCAACATATAGAGATGGTCCCTACCCAACAGTGGGCTCACAGTCTAGAAGGGGGAGACAGAGAACAAAACAAAGCATATTAACAAAATAAAATAAGTAGAATAAATATGTACAAGTAAAATAAATAAATAAATAGAGTAATAAATACGTACAAACATATATACATATGTACAGGTGCTGTGGGGAAGGGAGGGAGGTAAGGCAGGGGGGGATAGAGAGAGGGAGGGAGGGGGAGAGGAAGGAGGGGCCCTCAGTCTGGGAAGGTCTCCTGGAGGAGGTGAGCTCTCAGTAGGGCCTTGAAGGGAGGAAGAGAGCTAGCTTGGCGTATGTGGGGAGGGAGGGCATTCCAGGCTAGGGGGAGGACGTGGCCCGGTTGTCGACAGCAGGACAGGCGAGAATGAGGCACGGTGAGGAGATTAGCAGCAGAGGAGCCGAGGGTATGGGCTGGGCTGTAGAAGGAGAGAAAGGAGGTGAGGTAGGAGGGGGCGAGGTGATGGAGAGCCTTGAAGCCGAGGGTGAGGAGTTTCTGCCTGATGCGTAGGTTGATTGGTAGCCACTGGAGATTTTTGAGTACTTCAGTATTGTTAATTTCTACTCTAGAAGCTTTCCCAGACTCCTGGCTACGGTCCCCTCCATCTCCTATTTTGCTTTGCTAGATTTTTATGGCTAAAGATCGATGGCTGGATCTGTGCACATGATGTTCTGTCTCCTCAGTTGATCTTTATCTGGATAGCAGCCTGGCCTAATGGTGCTGGGATTCAGAGGACCTGGACTCTTATCCCGACTCTGTCACTTCCCAGATGCGTGACCCTAGATAAGTCACTTAGCATTTCTGTGCCTCTGTTTCTTCCACTGTAAATAGTAGATTCAATATCATTTCTCCCTCCTACTTAGATTGTGAGTTCCCTGTGAGGCAGAGACTCTGCCCAACTTGGTTAAGTTGTACCTACCCCAGCACTTAGAACTGTGTTTGACCCAGAGGAAGCACTTAAAAAAAGACCATATCATCATTATCACCAGAATTATGTTATTATCATTGTTATTATTATCATCATTATTCTAACAGCCCACTGTTGGGTAGGGACTGTCTCTATATGTTGCCAATTTGTACTTCCCAAGTGCTTAGTACAGTGCTCTGCACACAGTAAGTGCTCAATAAATACGATTGATTAACAGAAACCACTTGAGTCCCATGGAATCACCAGATTTTCATACTCCCTCATTTCTCCTCATCCTTTGTCATCTTCCCCATTATCCTCCCTTAAAGCAGAATAGAGAGACAAAGAGTTTACTAAAGATAGGGATAATAGTAATGATAATAATATAAATTGTGGTATTTGTTAAGTGCTTACTATATGCCAGGCACTATACTAAGCATGGGGATGAATACAAGCAAATCGGGTTGGACACAGTCCCTGCCCTGTATGGGGCTCTCAGTGTCTTAATCCCCATTTTACTGAGGCAAAGATAAGTTAAGTAATTTGTCAAAGACCAAACAGCACAGAACCCAGATCCTCTGTCTTCCAGATTTGTGCTCTTTCCACTAGGTAAATAGGCCACACTTCAACGAGCCAGTATTTACCTATAGATAATATTACTAGTAATTATCACTCCATTCCTCAATGTATGTCTTTTGGTCTCCCCGCATTAGATGGTAAATTCTTTGAGGACACAGAAAGACTTTTACTATTTTCATTCTCCTAAGCATCGTTCTGTACAATAAGTAATTTTAAATGAATGATTCCTGAGAATGAATCAGGCATTCCGCCCCTCCCTATGCACCAGTGCTCTCACAGCAGAAAAATCAGCATTTGTTTGGGGGTCCAGAGACTCGAAGTGGCAGAATCACATAGACCATTGCCCTCGCCAGTTCTTTAACTCCCTCTTCAAATCCCCTGTCCTTGCCTCCCCCATGTCCTTTTCCTAATGACCTGGCTACGTGAAGCAGCGTGGCTCAGTAGAAAGAGAACGGGCTTTGGAGTCAGAGGTCATGGGTTCAAATCCCGGCTCCACCAATTGTCAGCTGTGACTTTGGGCAAGTTACCTCATCTGTGAAATGGGGATTAAGGCTGTGAGCCCCCCATGACACAACCTGATCACCTTGTAACCTCCCCTGTGCACATAGTAAGCGCTTAATAAATGCCATGATTATTATTATTTTTTTACCTACTTCGTTGAGAAAATTGAAATGATCAGACACGATCTCCCTAAATCTTCCTTTGTTCCTTTCCAGTCCCTCCCTCCTCCTGCCCCTTCTTCAACTCTGTCATCGTTCCCAGGAGTATCTCAAGAGGAGATCTCCTATCTTCTCTCAAAATCCACCACCTCCACCTGCTCAAACTATCCTGTCCCTTAAAACCTTATCAACCCCCTGTAATTTGTTTTGTGGTCTGTCTCTCCCTTCTAGACTGTGAGCTCGTTGTTGGGTAGGGACTGTCTCCATATGTTGCCAACTTGTAGTTCCCAAGCGCTTAGTACAGTGCTCTGCATACAGTGCTCAATAAATACAATTGAATGAATGAAAACACTTGCCCCCTCCCTTCTTTTCTCATTGACTGTCATCTTCATCTGTTTACTCTCCAGTGGTTTCCACCCCACTGCTTGAAAACATGACCATGTTTCCCCTATCTTAAAAAAAACCTCCCTCGACCCCATTGCTTTACCCAGTTATTACCCCTCTGTTACCATTCCTTTCCAAACCACTTAGGCGAGTTGTCTGCACCAGATATCTCAAGTTCCTCTCCTCTAATACTTGCCTTAACTCACTCCAATCTGGCTTCTGTCCCTTTCATTTCACAGACACCGCTGTCTCAAAAGTCACAGATGATCGCTTATTTGCCAAATCCAATGGCCTCTACTCCATCCTAATCTTCCTTGGCCTCTCAGCTGCCATTGACATTGTGAACACCCCCTTTTCTGAAAACATTTTCCAATATTCTCTTTCCCCTGCTTCAGTCTATACTTCACTCTGCTTCCCGGATTATCTTTCTACAGAAACGTTCTGGGCATGCAACCCCACCACCCCTCAAAAATCTCCAGAGGTTGCCTATGAACCTCAGCATGAAGCAGAAACTCCTCACTTGGTTTCAAAGCTCTCCATCACCTTCCCCCACTCCTACCTCACCTCCCTTCTCTCCTCTACAGCCCAGCCTGCAGACTCCACTCCTCTGCCACTAACCTCCACTCTGCTGCTGCTTGGGGTTGATGGTGGGACAGGCGAGAATGAAGCACAGTGAGGATATTAGTGGCAGAGGAACGGCTGGGCTGTAGAAGGAGAAAAGGGAGGTGAGCTAGCAGGGGGTGAGGTGATGGAGAGCCTTGAAGCTGAGAGTGAGGAGTTTTTGCTTCATTCATAGGTTGACAGGAAGCCACTGGAGATTTCTGAAGAGGGGAGTAACATGCCCAGTAACATGTTCATTCGGGCTGCTATCCTATCCCCACCTTGATTACTGTATCAACCTCCTTGCAGACCTCCCTGGCTCCTGTCTCTCTCCACTCTCCTGTATCACGTTTCTACAAATCATTCAGTCCATATTTTGCCACTCATCAAGAACATCCAGTGTTTGCCCATCCACTCCACATCAAACAGAAACTCCTCATTGTCAGTTTTAAAGTACTCAGTCACCTTCCCCTTTCCAACCTCACCTCACCACTCTCTTACTACAATCCAGCCTGCACACTTCGCTCCTCTAAGGCCAACCTACTCCCTGTACTTTGATCTCATTCATTCAGTCATTCAATTGTATTTATTGAATGCTTACGGTGTGCAGAGAACTTTACTAAGCACTTGGAAAATCCAATTTGGCAACAGATAGAGATAATTCCTGCCCAAAAACGGGTTCACAGGCTAGAAAGAGGAGAGAGACAACAAAACAAAACAGTAGACAGGCATAGAATTATAGACATATAGACACCATTAATAAAATAAATAGAATAATAAGTATGTGCAAAGTACACAAGTGTTGTGAAGTGGGGAAGCGGGGCAGAGCAGAGGGAGGGAGTAGGAGAGATGGGGAGGGGGAGGATGGGCAGAGGGGGGTAAGTTTGGGAAGGCCTCCTGGAGGAGGTGGGCTATCAGCAGGGCTTTGAAGGGAGGAAGAGAGATAGTTTGGGGGTTGTGAGGAGGGAGGGCATTCCAGGACAGAGGTAGGACATGAGCCAGGGGTCGATGGTGGGGCAGGTGAGAACGAGGCCCAGTGAGGAGGTTAGTGGCAGAGGAGTGGAGTCTGCAGGCTGGGCTGTAGAGGAGAGAAGGGAGGTGAGGTAGGAGTGGGCAAGGTGATGGAGAGCTATGAAGCCAAGTGAGGAGTTTTTGCTTCATGCTGAGGTTCATAGGCAACCACTGGAGATTTTTGAGGAGGTGGGGTGACATGCCCAGAACGTTTCTGTAGAAAGATAATCCGGGCAGCAGAGTGAAGTATAGACTGAAGCAGGGAAAGAGAGGAGGTTGGGAGATCAGAATGAAGGATGATGCAATACTCCATTCGGGATAGGATGAGAGACTGAACCAGCAAGGTAGCAGTTTGGATGGAGAGGAAAGGGAGGATCTTGGTGATGTTGTGAGGGTAAGACTGGCAGGTTTTGGTGACAAATTGGATGTGTGGGGTGAATGAGAGACCGAAGTCAAGGACGACACCAAGGCTGCAAGCTTGTGAGACGGGAAGGATGGTAGTGATGTCCACAGTGATGGGAAAGTCAGAGAGAGGACAGGGTTTGGGAGAGAAGAAAAGGAGTTCAGTCTTGGACATACTGAGTTTTAGATGGTGGGCGGCCATCCAGATGGAGATGTCCTGAAGGCAGGAGGAGATTTGAGCCTGGAGAGAGGGAGAGAGAACAGGGGAGGAGATGTAGATTTGGGTGTCATCTGAGTAGAGATGATAATTGAAGCCGTGGGAGCGAATGTGGTCACCAAGGGAGTCTAGAGGGGGAGACTCACGTTACTATAAACAAATGAATTACGATAATGAACATAAGTGCTGTGGTGCTGGGGTGGGGGAATGAATAAAGGGAGCAAGTCAGGGCGATTCAGAAGGGTGTGGAAGAAATGGAAATGAGGGCTTAGTCAGAGAAGCAGCGTGGCTCAGTGGAAAGAGCACGGGCTTGGAAGCCAGAGGTCATGGGTTCAAATCCCGACTCTGCCAATTGTCAGCTGTGTCACTTTGGGAAAGTCACTTAACTTCTCTGTGCCTCAGTTACCTCATCTGTAAAATGGGGATGAAGACTGTGAGCCCTATGTGGGACAACCTGATCACCTTGTATCCTCCCCACACTTAGAACAGTGCTTCGTACATAGTAAGTGCTTAACAAATGCCATCATCATCATCATCATCATCAGAAGTCCTTTTGAAGGAGATGTGCCTTCAATAAGGGTTTGAAGGTGGGAAGATGAATTGTCTGTCAGATAAGTAAATGGAGAGCAGGCATGGGTAAAGGGAATAGGGAGCAGGAATGGGGGTGTGTTTCTGATAATCTCACTGTCAACATAAACCCTTTATGTGGATCCCTGAAAGAGAACTCACCAAAGCCACAACTGGCCCAGCTTCCCAGCATGATTATCAAAAGAAAAAACACATTTTCCAGGAGGTGCCCATGGCCATTCCACACTGACATGCTCAAGACAGGTCTCCTCCGATGTCGTCTCTTGGTTGTTCTTGGGTGTAATGATGTTTTTCTGCACATTTTGCAACGTTCCTGCTTGGTGGTCACAGGTAGAGGAGGTGGGTATGATGTTATCTTCTCCCATATCCCTTCTCGGAGATTCAAAAGATCACTGTTTGTTAAAATGCTATGAATGACCTCTTGTCCAGAGAACCCCCCTTATCTCACAGTGTAGGGAGGGGGTCTTCAAACCTTCCTGTTTCCTTTATAATCACTGTCCCTTCCACCCTGCTATTTTGATTCATAATCTATGCCCTTAAACTCCCTGTCTATTTTTCTGCTCCCTTTGTTATTACTGCCCTCCCCTTACTTGAAGATAATCTCCTCTTAATTTTTTTAATGGTATTATGTGTCAAACGCTGGGATAGATACACATTAAACAGATGGGACACAGCCCTGCCCAATTTGGGGCTCATAGTCTAAATTGGAGGGAGGAAGATTTAATCCCCATTTTACAGATTAGGTAACTGAGGCATAGAGAAGTTAAATGATTTACCTAAGGTCACACAGCAAACAGGTGGTGGAGCCGGAATTATCAATCAGGTCCTTTGACTCTCCGGCTTAACCTCTTTCCACTAGGTCTTGTTGTTTCCCAGCTCAGAATCACTGCTTCTTTCAGGTTATTCCTAAATCCTAAGCATTTGGCTCACAGTCTATTATCTCATTACGCTACCTCACCTTCTATGCCCCATGTAACCCAAATGTCACAAACCTTACATCACAAAAAGCACCCCACTACCCTGTCCCACAGCACTTATGTACAAAACTGTAATTTATTTATTGGTATGAATGTCTGTCTGTCCCTCTAGGCTGTATGCTCCTTATGAGCAAGGAATGTGTCTGTTTATCATTATAATATACTCTCCCAAGCACTTATTTCAGTGTTCTGCACACAATTAAGTGCACAATAGATATGATTGAATGAATGAATGAATACATTAATATTCATTCAGAATGATAATTACATCCCAAGTACTGGCTAGAAGCAGCATAGCCTATTGGCCTAGTGGAAGGAGGATGATTCTGGGAGTCAGAGGACCTGGGTTCTTATCCCTGCTTTGTTATATAGCTGCTGTGTAACCCTGGTCATGACACTCAATGTCCCTGGAACTCAGGGAAATCTGCAAAATGGAGATTTAATGCCTGTTCTCTCTCCTACTTAGACTGTGAGTCCCATGTGAGATCTCATTATGTTATAATTTCCCCAGCACTTAGCAGAGTGTTTGGCACAGAGTAAGAACTTAACAAATGCCACAATTGTTATTATAATTATTTTTATTAAACTAATGTAAATCCAAGACAGATTATACCTTTGAGGCTCACAGTCTAAATAGTGGTAGGTAGCTATGTAGAACAATCAATCAATCAATCAATCAATAAATCAATCAATCGTATTTATTGAGCGCTTACTGTGTGCAGAGCACTGTGCTAAGCGCTTGGGAATTACAAGTTGGCAACACATAGAACAGTGATGGTGGACTAAAAAAAAGATTAAATTGTAAATTCAGCAATTCAGGAGATCAGTGTTTAAACTAAGTAGCTTAGGGTGGTCCGGAAACCCTCAGACTCTTCCTGGCTCCAGGTAACAGACTTTCAGTTTAGAATGGTGATCCAGGCAGTATTGTGTATCTGTAGACTTTGTGTCTCCCTGAGTGCTTAGCACAGTGCTGCCTCATAGTAAAAACTTAAAAAATACTTTTACTAGTGAACTTACCCCTGAAGCTGGTCACTAACAGGGTTAGTGCCTATGCTTCTTCCTATCTTCTTTACTTTGTTTATGATGGAGTAGTTGTCAAAGTATGAGGAGAAGCAGCATGGCCTAGTGGTAAGAACATGGGCTTGGGAGTCAGAGGACATGGGTTCAAAACCCAGCTTCACCACTTGTCTGCTGTGTGACACTGGACAAGTTACTTAACTTCTCTCTGACTCAGTGACCTCATCTGTAAAATGGGGATTAAGGCTTTGAGTCCCATAAGGGCCAAGGACTGTGTCTCATCTGATTACCTTATACCAGTGCTTAGAACAGTGCTTGGCACATAGCGTTTAACAAAAACAGTAGAGAAAGAGAAATGAGAGAGTATATAAATCTGACATGGGCCTCAACTGGACTCTTACATAATAATGATAATAATAATCAATGATGATGACAGTATTTGTTAATGCTACGTATGAGCCAAACATTGTTCTAAGCACTGAGTTACATATAAGTTAATCAAGTCAGACACAGGGTACTCACTGTCTAAGTAAGAGGTAGAAAAGGCATGGAATCCCCATTTTACAGTTGAGGGAATGGAGCTACAGTCAAGTAAATGACTTGCCCAAGATCACAGAGCAGACAAGCGGCAGAACTGGGATTAGCACACAGGATCCCTGTATCCCAGACTCATGCTCTTTCCACTAGGATTCTGTGCTTCCCACAGTAAGATAAATGGAGGGCAGATCCAGTGGACATTACAGAGAGATCTAACAAAGCACTGTGGGAGTTGCTAGAGCCACTACAGGGATCTTGGCCAAGAGACTAAGAAAGGTTCCAGAGAATTGGCAGGCCAGGAATTCTCAGAGTTGCGACTATTCATCCCACAATAAAGCCCTGATTTTCTGCATTCATTTATTCATTCATTCAGTTGGGCCTTGGAATGTCCTTCGTTTAATGGTGATACTGTTCTCCCAAGATCTCATTTCTTGTGAAACAATATCCCCACTTGGGTTTCCATATCATAGAAGGCTTGAAGATTTCAGTATGGTCTGAGAGGATTTGAGGGTCCTATTCCCCAGAAAATCACCTTGGAACTGGATAATAATAATAATAATAATGGCATTTGTAAGCGCTTACTATGTGCAAAGCATTGTTCTAAACACTGGGGGGATACAAGGTGATCAGGTTGTCCCACGTGGGGCTCACAGTCTTAATCCCTATTTTACAGATGAGGGAACCGAGGCCCAGAGAAGTTAAGTGACTCACCCAAAGTCACATAGCTGACAATTGGCGGAGTTGGGATTTGAACCCATGACCTCTGACTCCAAAGACAGTACTCTTTCCACTGAGCCACGCTGCTTCTCTGATGACTCCAGTGTCACAGGTGAGCAACACAAAGGGGTTGACAGTGGCATATCTACAGACCACAAACATGTTAACATTCAAGAGGACATACTTTACTTCATGGATGTCCCTAGAAACAGGGTAGAGACAAGATTTCCAAAATAGAAAATTACAAAGCAGCTCACAAACAGAACAATGGTCTGGGCGGCTCGTCTCTCTGGTGATGTTTCAGGTGCTCGGCTAGGGCTGTGAAGATGCTGGACCTGGTGCCTGTGTCGGTGCAGGAGAAGGACCATGTACCCACTGCAGCAGTTCATGAGCCTCAGGGAGAGGATGTCACAGAGGGCCATGAAGGTGAGCATCCGCCCCCTGGAGGATTGTGTTTATAAGCACCATGTAACAATTGGTATCAATGTTGGTTGTATTTGGGGAGGTGAAAACCTGGAACTGCATCAGACTCCTCTCTGATCTCCCATTGTCCTGTCCTCTCCCCAGTTCAGTCTATACTTCACTCTGCTGTCTGGATTACCTTTGTACAGAACTGCCCTGGGCATGTTACTTCCCTCCTCAAAAATATCCAGTGGCTGCCCGTCAACCTACGAATCAAGCAAAAACTCCTCACTCTCAGCTTCAAGGGCTCTCCATCATTTCGTCCCCTCCTACCTCACCTCCCTTCTCTCCTTCTCCAGCCAGCCCGCACCCTCCGCTCCTCTGCCACTCACCTCCTCACTGTGCCTCGTTCTCACCTGTTCTGCCATAGACCCCCGGCCCACGTCCTTCCCCTGACCTGGAATGTCCTTCCTCCACACATCCGCCAAGCTAGCTCTCTTCCTCCTTTCAAAGTCCTACTGAGAGCTCACCTCCTCCCAGGAGGCCTTCCCAGAACTGAGCCCCTCTTTTTCCTCTCTCCTCCCCCATCCCCACACCCTAATCTTCTTCCCCTCCCCACAGCACTTGTATATATTTTAACAGATTTATTACTCTATTTATTTTACCTTGTACATGTTTACTATTCTGTTTACTTTGTTAATGATGTGCATATAGCTTTAATTCTCGATTTGTTCTGATGATTTAGAGTCCTGTCTACCATGTTTTGTTGTGTTGTCTGTCTCCCCCCTTCTAGACTGTGAGCCGTTGTTGGGTAGGGACCCGTCTCTGTATGTTGCAACTTGTACGTCCCAAGCGCTTAGTCCAGTGCTCTGCACACAGTAAAGCACTTCAATAAATACGACTGAATGAATGAATGAATAGATTTTTTTGAGAGTAATGAGGGGGGCACTGTGCCCGGTTTTAAAGTCAGGGTCGCCTAGTCTTAATAGTTTTACTTTATATTTCCCTGTATTCTCCCAGATACATGGATATGGAGTCCCTGGAAGATGGGAGCAAGTTTAGCATGCCCTAGTCCAATGACTATGGAGGTAGGAAATCCTAGCCCTCAGATGGCCTAACATCCCGAGGCGGCTCCAAGCCAGGGAACCAACGGGCCAAGAGCAGGCCCTGGGACCACGCCGCTTCAGTTTCCCCCTTTCTCCCCTCGAATACAATAATAATAATAATATGTTGGTATTTGTTTAAGCACATCCTATGTGCCAATCCACTGTTTTAAAGCGCTGTGTGGGGACATATGGTAATCAAGCTTGTCCCACGGGGGGCTCACAGTCTTTATCCCCATTTACAGATGAGGGAACTGAGGACCAGAGAAGTGAAGTGACTTGCCCAAAGTCACACAGCTGAGGAGTGTGACTCATCACACTCCCATCCCCCGGCCCTCTCCATCCCCCACACCTACCTCCTTCCCCTCCCCACAGCACCTGCATATATGTATACATGTTTGTACATATCGAGGGATGCATCGTGGCTCAGTGGAAAAGAACACGGGCTTTGGAGTCAGTGGTCATGGGTTCAAATCCCGCTCCGCCAATTGCCAGCTGTGTGACTTTGGGCAAGTCGCTTAACTTCTCTGGGCCTCAGTTACCTCATCCGTAAAATGAGGATTAAGACTGTGAGCCCCCCCCCCACCCCCCCCGTGGGATCAACCTGACTCACCTGTACCACTGCCCAGACGCTATAGAGCAGTGCTTTGCACATAGTAAGCTGCTTAATAAATGCCATTATTATCTATTTATTACTCTAGTTGTTTATTTATTTGCATTTTGTACACTATTTATTTTATTTATTTTTATTTGTTAATATGTCTTGTTGTGGTTCTCTGTCTCCCCCTTCTAGACTGTAGAGTCCCGTTGTTGGACAGGGACCATCTCTACTAGGTTTCCAACTGTACTCCCAAGCGCTTAGTACAGTGCTCTGCACACTGTAATTGCTCAACAAATACAATAGATTGATCTGATTGTTCTGACGACTTGACACCTGTCCCGCATGTTTTGTTTTATTGTCTGTCCTCCCCCTCTCTAGACTGTGAGCCCGTTGTCTAGGTAGGGACCGTCTCCATAGGTTGCCAACTTGTACTCTCCCAAGCGCTTAGTTCAGTGCTCTGCACACAGTAAGCGCTCAATAAATACGATTGAATGAATGAATAATGAAACCCTGAATGAATGAGTGGTGGGGGCGGGATTCGAACCGACGACCTCTGCCTCCCAAGCCCTCGCTCTTTCCACTGAGCACACGTGGCTTCCTCCGATCCTCTCCGGAGGCACGCCCCCCTGCCTGAGGCCACGCCCCTTCCAGGAGGCCACGCCCCCCGGGCCCGAGGAGGAGGGCGTGCGCTCCCGGGCACCGAGCACGTTCGCCGAGCCGAGAGAAGGCGATGTGCGCATGCGCGGGGAGGCTCCTTTCCACGCGCTGGGGCCGTGACCCCTCCGAAGCCTCGGGACCGTCGCCCTTCGGCCGGAGGTCAGCGGGGAGCTGTTCGGGCGCGGGAATCCAGACCTCCCCTTACACGCCCGCGCAATGTGCAGGCCAACAGGCAGCGTGTAGAGAAGCCACGTGGCTCGATGGAAAAAGCCCGGGCTTTGGAGCCAGAGGTCACCGGTTCTAATCCCGGCTCCTCCAGTTGTCAGCTGTGTGACTTTGAGCAAGTCACTTCACTTCTCTGGGCCTCAGATACCTCGCTTGTCACGTGGGTATTAAGACTGTGAGCCCCACCTGGAACAACCTGATCACCTTGGATCCCCCCAGTGCTTAGAACAATCAATCAATAAGTCAATCAATCGTATTTATTGAGCGGTTACTGTGTGCAGAGCACTGTAATAAGCGCTTGGGAAGTACAAGTTGGCAACATATAGAGACAGTCCCTACCCAACAGTGGGCTCACAGTCTAGAACAGTGCTTTGCACATAGTAAGCGACTTAACAAAGGGACCGTAGGGTAGGGGACCGTCTCTATATGTTGCCAACTTGGCCTTCCCAAGCGCTTAGTACAGTGCTCTGCACACAGTAAGCGCTCAATAAGTACGATTGAATGAATGAATGAAATACCAATTATTATTACTTATGCGAACAACTCCCAGGACGGCCAAGCCTCAGGCGGCCTCCTTCCGTGCCCCAGGGATAATTTGTTTTAGGAGACATTTGTGCGTGATGGAGGATGATCCGGGGAAGGCCCCGCAGGAACTGTGGTTGTTGGGTCCTATTTATTTATTTATTTTACTTGTACATATTATTCTATTTATTTTATTTTGTTAAATATGTTTTGTTTTGTTCTCTGTCTCCCCCCTTCTAGACTATGAGCCCATTGTTGGGTAGGGACCGTCTCTATATGTTGCCAACTTGGACTCCCAAGCGCTTAGTACAGTGCTCTGCACACAGTAAGCGCTCAATAAATGCAATTGATTGATTTGGCCAAAATCTATGGAGAGTCATCGGGAAAAGCCAGCGAATGGTCTGTACCCTTAAAAAGACATCAAAGACATGGAGAGGTGGAAGCAGAACCTTCTGTTAGTCTGGCGAAGGAGCCAGGCAGATTGTGGCCAACATAAAAGTGCGCAAATTCCTGTTCAGAGGCTTATGGTTCGCCCTCAGAAACAGTGCCCATACCCAAAGGCAGCAGAGGGAGAAATAGGAGAGATAATCAATCAATCAATCGTATTTATTGAGTGCTTACTGTGTGCAGAGGCACTGTACTAAGCGCTTGGGAAGTACATTTGGCAACATATAGAGACAGTCCCTGCCCAACAGTGGGCTCACAGTCTAGAAGTCAAGGAATTGGAAAGGAAGGGGTAATCAGAAGGTTAAAAGTCCTTATAATGGCCTGGTCTGCCAGGTGTTAAATAATAATAATAATAATAATAATGGCATTTATTAAGCGCTTACTATGTGCAAAACACTGTTCTAAGTGCTGGGGAGGTTACAAGGTGATCAGGTTGTACCATGTGCGGCTCACAGTCTTAATCCCCATTTTACAGATGAGGTAACTGAGGCACAGAGACGTTAAGTGACTTGCCCAAAGTCACAGAGCTGACGATTGGTGGAGCCGGGATTTGAACCCCATGACTTCTGACTCCAAAGCCCGTGCCTATTTCCATTGAGCCACGCTGCTTCTCTGGAGGTTGACGGTAGATTTCAGGAAAAAAGATGCTGCCACCCGAGTGGCAGCTTCCAGTGTAGCCAAGTACTTCCCGAGGAGTTGGCATCATTAAATGTGCAGAAGTTGTTTTCGGTCATTGAATTGGCAAATTGTTTCTTTGTCCCTTCCCTTAACTCCTTTTCTCCCAAGCAAAATTGGCTTTTGCTTAAGAGAGACTATGATATATGTTTACATGA
>NW_024045062.1:0-18480 GCF_015852505.1 Tachyglossus aculeatus
CCCGGAGAGGAGAGTGGACAAGAGCGATGGGATTCAGCCACAAACTTTCCTCAAGGCGGCCTTCATGTCCCTGTTCCTCAGGCTGTAGATGAGGGGGTTCAGGGTGGGGGGCACCACGGTGTAGAACATGGACACCACGAGGTCGAGGGCCGAGGGCGAGTCTGACAGGGACTTTAGGTAAGCAAAGGCACCGGTCGAGAGGAAAAGGGTGACGACGGTGAGGTGGGGCAGGCAGGTGGAGAAGGCTTTGGCCCGACTCTCGGTGGACGGGAACCTCAGCACGGCCGAGAAGATGCGGACGTAGGAGACGACGATGGAGATGAAGGAGACGAAAGCAAAGGCGATACCCATAACCACGGTGACGTCAACGACAACGTGCGTTTCCGAGCAGGAGATCTTTAGTAAGGAAGGGACGTCGCAGAAAAACTGCTGGATCACGTTGGACTCGCAGAATTCTAATGTGAACGTCCCGGCCGAGTACATCGCCCCGAAGAACCCCCCGCTGAGCCAGGAGGCAGCCGCCATCTTTCCACAGGCCCCTCCATCCATGATGAGGTTGTAGCGCAGGGGGTGGCAGATGGCAGCATAGCGGTCGTAGGACATCGCCGTGAGGAAGGACAGCTCCGAAGCAGCAAACAGATCCACTAAAAAGACTTGGGCCACACAGTTTCTGAAATAGATGGATCTGTTGTTGACCAAGGCGTCGAGGATGGATTTGGGGACGGTGACGGAGATGTAGCAGAGGTCGAGGACGGACAGGTTCCTGAGGAAGAAGTACATGGGGGTGTGGAGGCACCGGTCGAGAACGGTAACAGCAACGATGAGGATATTCCCCATCAGGGCTGCCAGGTAGACCAGGAGGAACAGCACGGTGTGGGCCAGCTGCAGCTCCCGGACCTCTGAGAATCCCAGCAGGAGGAATTCTGTCACAACTGTGTGATTGGCCATGTGGTCTGAGGACTGCCTGAGGGTACCACGAAAGCAATTGAGTATCACTCCGAGAAAAACATAAGACAAGTGAAATTGTTAGGTTGCATCGGACCTCTTGGATTCCCCTTTCTTCTGCCTCTGGCCTGGAATGAAGACAAGCACTCAAACCGATTTATTCTCCCGGGAACGTTCCCCGTTCTTCAATGTTTGTGAAGATTGAGATACTGCAACTCCTCGTATTTATCTAGTCACACTAGCCAATCTGCCCTGAAGCAACTCCTCCCTTTATGTCTGGCAGACCCGCACTCTCCTCTCCCCAATAAACACAAAGGTAAATACGAAGTGGCAGGGTGACTGAAAGACAGGCAGATGCAGAGAAACAGAGATAGGGCGACAGAAGCACAGAGATCAAACAAAATTCAAGGAGATACCGAGACCTGGAGACAAAGTTTTAATTCTAGCTCTGCCACTAGCGTGCAGTGTGACCTGCTGTTAGAACTTAGGCCAGTAACATAGCTTCTCTGGCCCCAGTTCCTTCCTTTGCAAACAGTGACTGTGACTTTTTCTCCCTGCTAAGTAAACTGCGAGCCCCATGTTGGAGAGGCTCTATTAGAGGAGCAGCATGTCTTAGTGGAAAGAGCACAGGCTTGGGAGTCAGAAGACAAGGGTTCTAATCCAGGGTCTGCCACTTGTCCGCTGTGTGACCTTGGACAAGCCATTTCGCTTCTCTGTGCCTCAGGTACCTCATCTGTAAAATGGGGAGTAATACTGCAAGCCCCGAGTGGGACAACCTGATTACCCTGCATCTACCCTAGCGCTTAGAACAGTACTTGGCACTTAGCAAGTGCTTAAAAATACCATAATTTTATTATTATTATTATCTGACACTATTAGGCTTACATTTTTATGGTATTTGTTCAGTGTTTACTATTTAATAACTATTATTAATAATGATAATAATAATGGTATTTAAGTGCTTCCAGACTGTGAGCCTGTTGTTGGGTAGGGATTGACTCTATTCATTGGTGAATTTTACTTTACAAGCGCTTAGTACAGTGCTCTGCACACAGTAAGTGCTCAATAAATGCAATTGCATGAATGAATGAAATACCATAATTATTATTATTACTATTACCATTATCAGTCAATCAGTAGTATTTGCGAAACACTTCTTACATGCAGAGAACTGTGCTTGGGAGAACACACTACAATAAAATTAGTAGATTTGTTCTCCTCCCATCATCAGCTTACTTTCTAGAAGGGAGGCAGATGTTAATATGAATAACTACTACCACTATTGGAGAAGCAGAGTGGCTCTGTGGAAAAAGCCCCGGCTTGGGAGTCAGAGGTCATGGGTTCTAATCCCGGCTTCCGGAGCTTGTCAGCCGTGTGACCTTAGGCAAGTCACTTAGCTTCTCTGGGCCTCAATTACTTCATCTGTAAAATGGGGATTAAGAATGTGAGCCTCCCGTGGGACAACCTGATCACCTTGTATCCTCCCCAGCGCTTAGAACAGTGCTTCACACATAGTAAGCACTTAACAAATGCCAATGTAACTATTATGACTGTCACCACTACTGCTGTTGCTACTACGACTAAAGACCTGCAGAGAGATAGAAAGAGAAGGTCCAAGAAAAGAAAGTCAAAGAAATAGAAATCGAAAGGTATAGAAACCCAGAAAAATTCAGAAGGGTAGAGGCATTAAGACAGAGAAATTGAGGAGAAGAGTGAAGTTTGAGACAGAATGAAAGTCAGAAACACTAAGATATATGGATAGTCATCAGAAAGATGAATACGAAGATGGTTGGAGAGAAAGAGTGGTAGAATAGGGGAGGGAGAAAGAAAACGAACAGAAAGGGAGAGGGAGAAAGAAAGGGAGATAGGAATAGAGAGACAGAGAGAGAGGCAACAAAGAAGCAGTGTGGTCCTGTGGGAAGAGCCCCGGCCTGGGAATCAGAAGGCCTGAGATCCAATCCTGGCCTGGGCACTTGTCAGTCATTTGACCTTGGGCAAGCCACTTTACTTTTCTTTTTTTAATGGTACTCGTTAAGTTCTTACTATATGTCAAACACTGTTCTAAACACTGGGTTAGATCCAAGCTTAACAGGTTGAACACAGTCCCTGTCCCACTTGGGGCTCACAGTCATAATCCCCATTTTACAAGGGAGGTAACTGAGGCACAGAAAACTGAGGCATCTGGCCCAAGATAAAACAGCAGATGAGGGGCAGAGGTGGGATTAAAATCCAGATCCTCTGATTCCCAGGCCAGGGCTCTATCCACGCACCCAGCGGCTACCTGTCTAGGAAAGATAACGGCACTGGTTCTGACCTATGACCTTACATACTCAATCAGCATCGATCGCATCTGTGAGGCAAGACAAGAGAAATTCCAGCGTGGCTCAGTGGAAAGAGCCCGGGTTTGGGAGTCAGAGGTCATGGGTTCTAATCCCAGTTCTGCCACTTGTCAGCTGTGTGACTTCGGGCAAGTCACTTCACTTCTCTAGGCCTCAGTTACCTCATCTGTCAAATGGGGATGAAGACTCTAAGCCTCACGTGGGACAACCTGATCACCTTTTATCCCCCCAGTGCTTAGAAGAGTGCTTTGCACATAGTAAGTGCATAATAAATACCATCATTATCATTATTATCCCATCTCCATTCTAAAGGCTGCCCTTCCCTGTTCTTCAGACTCACCGGGATGGGCCGGGAGGACAGGAGGGGCCTCTCCCCATTGGCTCCTCTCGGCTGGTCTCGGCTTCCCCGGGCCCGACGCCCTTCCCATCTGTCTCCGGGATGCTCCCGGATGATACCAGAATGCTCTGCTGCAGGTACCAAGTATTTCTGCTCCATCTGCCCTCCCTCACAGAGGCTGAAATACTCTGCCATTTAGCCTGGCTGTGGGGACAGAAGGGCGGGGTCCCTCTGGGAGGCCCCGCTCGGGGTTCCTCTCAGGAGTTGCTCCACAGGAACCCAGCCAGTGTGTGAAGAAGCGGCGTGACCTGGTGGATAGAGCGTGGGACGGGGATTCAGGGCTCCTGAGTTCTAATACCAATGCAGAAGGCTGTCTGCTCAGGGACCTGGGACAAGTCACTTCACTTTTCCGTGCATCAATTCCTTAAACTGTGAAATGGGGATTAAGACTTTGAGTCCCATTTGGGACCATTTGCTTGTATCCAGCCCAACACTTAGTAAAGTGTCTGACACATAGTAAACACTTAACGAATACCACAAATATTATTCATTCATTCATTTATTATCGTATTTACTTAGTGCTTACTGTGTGCAGAGCACTGGACTAAGCGCTTGGGAAGTACAAGTCGGCAACATATAGAGACGGTCCCTACCCAACAACAGGCACACAGTCTAGAAGGGGGAGATGGACAACAAACGAAAACATGTAGACGGTGTCAAATGATGATAATATTATCATTATCATCCCAGACTAACCCCCCCTTTTCCTCAGCTCCCCCTCCCCTCCCCGTCTTCCGGACTCACTCCCTTTGCTCTACCCCCTCCCAGCCCAACACCACTTGTGTGTATATGCACATATCTATAATTTTATTTATTTATATTATGACTGTTCATTTCTTGTGGTGTCTGTCCTCCCCCCTTTTAGGCTGTAAGCCCAGTGTGGGCAGGGATTTTCTCTCTTTAGTGCTGAATTGCACTTTTCAAGCGCTTAGTACAGTTCTCTGCACACAGTACGTGCTCAATAAATACGATTGAATCAATAAATGAATGAATATCATTATTATTATTAATCCCAGCTCCACCACCTGTCTGCTCAGTGGTAATAATCTGTCATTATTATCTTTTTGAATGGTATTTGTTTAACATTTACTATGTGCCAGGCACTGTACTAAACTCTGTGGTAGGGACAAGTTAATCAGGAGACACAGTTCCTTCCCCTATGGGGCTCCCAGTCTTAATCCCCATTTTACAGATGAGGCGACTGAGGCACAGAGAAGTGAAGTGACTTGCCCAAGGTCGCACAGCAGAAAAGTAGCAGATCAGCTCCTTTTGATTCCCAGGTCTGTGCTCTACCCACTAGACCGGGCTTCTTCTCTTATCGCATCACTTGGTACTGTACTTGAAACCTAGTAAGCACTTTAATGATAATGATAATAATAATAATAATTGCATTTATTAAGCACTTACTATGTGCAGAGCACTGTTCTAAGAGCTGGGGAGGTTACAAGGTGATCAGGTTGTCCCACGGGGTGCTCACAGTCTTAATCTCTATTTTACAGATGAGGTAACTGAGGCACAGAGAAGTTAAGTGACTTGCCCAAAGTCACACAGCTGATAATTGGCGGGGCCGGGATTTGAATCCATGACCTCTGACTCCAAAGCCCGTGCTCTTCCACTGAGCCACGCTGCATGATACTTGTCCTCAAGAAGCTTACAGTCTACAGGGGGAGATGGACATCGAAGTAGATCAGGTTTAGGGGAAATAGTAGATCATGAGACTATTTATATGAGTACCGTCGGGCTGTGGGGAGTAACAGAGTGTTGAAGGGGTGCACAGCGAATTTCAGAGTCGATGCGGAGGGGAGAACAGACAAGAACGATGGGTTTCAGCCAAAAATTTTCCTCAAGGCGGCCTTCATGTCCCTGTTCCTCAGGCTGTAAATGAGGGGGTTCAGGGAGAGGGGCACCACGGTGTAGAACATGAACACCAGAATGTCCAGCGTCGAGGTGGAGTCTGACACGGGTTTGATATAGGTGAAGCTTCCGGTCAAAAGGAAAAGAGTGACGACGGCGAGATGGGGCAGACATTTGGAGAAGGCTTTGGCCCGACTCTCGGTGGACGGGAATCCTCAGCTCGGCCGAGAAGATGCGGACGTAGGAGATGACGATGGAGATAAAGGAGACGAAACTAAAGCCGATAGCCAGAGTAACGTTGACGTCAACAACAATGTGCGTTTCCTAGAAGTAGATCTTCAGTAAAGAGGGAGCGTTACAGAAGAACTGCTGGATCATGTTGGACTCGCAGAACTTTAATGTGAACGTTCCGGCAGAGTACATCGCCCCGAAAAGCCCCCTGCTGATCAAGGAGACGGCGGACATCTTCCCACAGGCTTCTCTGTTCATGACTACGTCGTAGCACAGGGGGCGGCAGATGGCAGTGTCGTAGGACATCGCCATGAGGACGAACACCTCCGAAGCAGCAAACAGAACCACCAAAAAGACTTGGGCCATACAGCTTATGAAATAAATGTATCTGTTGTTGATCAGGGAGTTGAGGATGGATTTGGGGACGGTGACAGAGATGTTGCAGAGGTCGAGAACGGACAGATTCCTGAGGAAGAAGTACATGGGGGTGTGGAGGCGCTGGTCGAGGACGGTGATGGCGACCATGAGGAGATTCCCCGTCAGGGCCGCCAGGTAGACCAGGAGGAACAGCGCAGCGTGGACCAGCTGCAGCTCCCGGACCTCCGAGAATTCCAGCAGGAGGAATTCTGTCACAACTGTGTGATTGGCCATGTGGTCTGAGGACTGCCTGAGGGTATCACGAAAGCAATTGAGTATCACTCCGAGAAAAACATAAGACAAGTGAAATTGTTAGGTTGCATCGGACCTCTTGGATTCCACTTTCTTCTGCCTCTGGCCTGGAATGAAGACAAGCACTCAAACCGATTTATTCTCCCGGGAACGTTCCCCGTTCTTAAATGTTTGTGAAGATTGAGATACTGCAACTCCTCTTATTTATCTAGTCACACTAGCCCATCTGCCCTGAAGCAACTCCTCCCTTTATGTCTGGTAGACCCGCACTCTCCTCTCCCCACTAAACACAAAGGTAAATACGAAGCGGCTGGGTGACTAAAAGACAGACAGATGCAGAGAAACAGAGATAGGGAGACAGAAACACAGAGATCAAACAAAATTCAAGGATATCCCGAGACCAGGAGACAGAGTTTTAATTCTAGCTCTGCCACTAGCGTGCAGTGTTAGGACTTAGACCAGTCTCATAACTTCTCTGGCCTCGGTTCCTTCCTTTGCAAACAGTGATTATGACTTTTTCTCCCTGCTAAGTAAACTGCGAGCCCCATGTTGGAGAGGCTCTATTAGAAGAGCAGCATGTCTTAGTGGAAAGAGCACAGGCTTGGGAGTCAGAAGACGTGGGTTCTAATTCAGGCTCTGCCACCTGTCTGTTGTGTGACCTTGGGCAAGCCACTTCACTTATCTGTGCCTCAGTTACCTCATCTGTAAAGTAGGGATAAGACTGTGAGCCCCACATGGGACAACCTGATTACCTTGTATCTATCCCAGTATTTAGAACAGTACTTGACATATAGTAAGAGCTTAACAAATGTGATTATTATTATTATTATTATTATTATTATCTTGTAACTCCCCCAACGCTTAGAACAGTTCTAGGCATGTACCAAGTGCT
Source organism: Tachyglossus aculeatus (assembly GCF_015852505.1). Classification (NCBI taxonomy): domain Eukaryota; kingdom Metazoa; phylum Chordata; class Mammalia; order Monotremata; family Tachyglossidae; genus Tachyglossus; species Tachyglossus aculeatus. Next base: position 7,328 of record NW_024045062.1, read on the forward strand.
TAACAAGTATCTATAAAAAAATACCAGGTCTCCACTTTACTTAGAGTGTGAGCTCCGTGTGGGTTATGGGCTATTTCCAATCTTCGATCAACTCCAGCACTTTGAACAATTCCAGCTTTTGGTAAAGTGCCTGGCACATAGTAAGTGCATAACAAATACTTTAATTATTATTATTTTTATTATTATTACAAAGCATTCACTAATTGCTTAACAGTACCTATAAAAATACCTTTTCTCCCTCCAATTTAGCCTGGGAGCCTCTTGTAGGACGTGGACTCTCTCCAATCTTGTATCTAGCCCAGAGCCTAGCCCTGTGCTTGGGGTATAGTAAGCACTTATCAAGCTAGAGGAAGACAAGGATCAGGCACGAAGTCACATGAACAATGAAACAGCTGAAGGTCACTGAAATGGATTTCCTGATGCACGTAGGCACTTAGCAATGGATTGAAACAGGCGATTTCTCGTTACATTTCTCCCAGACCTAAGAAAGCCTCACTTTTATGTTGTTCAGCCCCACCATCTCTGACGTTGTGGTCAGGGATCTTGTCTCCCAACTCTGTTATATTGCACTAAATAGTACAGAGCTCTGCCTGCAGGAAGCGTTCAGTTAATACCACTAATGGTTTAATTAAAATCCATCTCCCCCTCTATACTCTATTCTCATTGTGGCCAGGGAATGTATCTCCCAACTCCATTATATTGTATTCTCCCGAACGCTTAGTTCAGTGCCCTGCACACAGTAAGCACTCAGTAAATCCCACTGACTGATTGCGGGTTGCACCCGGGAGGAGACATCACTCTCTTGTTGAGGAGTTCCCAAAAGATGGTGTCTTTCACATTCTGCGCTCTTCTCGAGCGGCAATTTATAATCCTTCCCACGTGGCCTCTCTTTTCCCTCTGGAGAAAGCAGGATTCCTCTTTTGTTCCGAGGGAATTCATGACTGAAAGGACCCAGAATCTACTGCGATTAAATGAATGTATGAATGAATCATCCTGACTTTGCCATGAGGATAATCAATTTACTCTCCACCCCCAGCGCTTCAATTCTATAAATTATGAATTGTATATCATAAATTGTTTATTTAAATTAATGCCTGTCTCCCTCTCTAGTCTTTTCGGTTCTCGTGGGTAGGGAAGATGTCTACCAACTCTGTTATACTGCAACGAAAACAATAATAATAATAATAATGGCATTGGTTGAGCACTTACTATGTGCCAAGTACTGTACTAAGCGCTGGGGTGGATACAAGCAAATTGGGTTGGATGCAGTCCGTGCCCCACGTGGGACTCACGGTCTTCATCCCCATTTTACAGAGGAGGGAACTGAGGCATAGAGAAGTGAAGTGACTTGCCCAGGGTTACACAGCAGACAGGTGGCAGAGTGAGGATTAGAACCCATGACCCCAGGCCCATGCTGTATCCACTATGCCGTGCTGTTTCTCTGGCATACCGTGATCTCTCAAGGGCTCAGAACAGAGTTCTGCACACTGTAAGCACTCAGTAAACACCACTGATGGTCATGAGTAATAATTGAGGGCCTTAAGGCTGGGAGGCTGGGATGATTTCTTTTTCCCAGTACCGTCTCTCGGAGATTCTAAGAGGTCTTCTCAGAGGCTACTTTTCTGTCAGCTGGAATCATTTTTGTGATCAAGTGTCTCTTTTTGATTCCCTCCTTATAATCTAGGATCCCCCCTTAAAGGACTCTTTCCTCTGTCTGTGTTTTCGTTCTCTTATTCATGGAAGATAATAATAATAATTGTGGCATTTGTTAAGCACTTACTATGTGCCAAGCTTTCTATAAGATTCAAGCTAATCAGGTTGGACAACAGCCTCCGTCTTACATGGGGCTCACAGTCTTCACCCCACTTTACAGATGAGGAAACTGAACCACAGAGAAGTGACTCGACCAAGGTCACAGAGCAGACAAGTGGTTGAGAAGGGATTAGAACCTAGCACCTCTGACTCCCAGGCCCGGGGTCTTTCTGCTGGCTACTCTGCTCCTCCGTTTGGTGAGCACTATCAGAGCACTGTTCTAAGCCCTTGGAGAAAACACTAGGCTATCTCAAGGGGCTTGCCATCTTACTGGGGAGGCAGACATTCAAGTGAATTACAGAAGGGAAGCAACAGAGTGTAAGGATTTGGACGTAATCCCTATGGGACTGGGGTAAAATAAGTATCCAAGTCCTTGGGTGTAAAGACCACATGTTTTGTTTTGTTATCTGTCTCCCACCTCTAGACTGTGAGCCCGTAGTTGGGTAGGGACCTTCTCTATATGTTGCCTAACTGTACTTCCCAAGCTCTTAGTACAGTGTTCTGCACACAGTAAGTGCTCAATAAATACGATTGAATGAATGAATGAAAGACCTAAGGGCCCAGGCAACCCAGAAGAGATTGTGAGTAAATAGGGTGGGCAGAGGTGGGGAAAACCCACATTCCCCAACCACCCCAAGTACTACATCACAATATTCCCAAGCACTGGGAATCAATTCTGGGAGAGCAGCTGGATCTTAGACAGAAGGAGGCTAGCCACATAATGTTAAAATATTGCACGGAAAGTCATAGGGGACCATATTAATAGATCAATCAGCGGTATTTATTGAGTGCTTACGGTGTGCAGAACGCTGTACTAACCGCTTGGGACAATGCAATATAACAGAGTCGGTAGACACGTTCCCTGCCCACAGTGAGCTTACGGACTAGTAGGGGACACAGAAATTAATATAAAGAAATAAATTATGGATATGGACATCAGTGCTGTAGGGCTGAGGGAGGGTTGAATAAAGGGAGCAAATCCAAGTGTAAGGGTGACGCGGAAGGGAGTGGGAGATGAGGAGATTAGGGCTTGGTCAGGAAAGGCCTCTTGGAAGAGATTTGCCTTCAATAAGGCTGTGAAGGTGGGGAGAGTGATCTGTAGTGGACATGAGATGGATCATCTCAAAACGGAATGTCTTATGATTCTGGATAAATAGCAGTTTAGTCAGGGAATGATTTGGAATCTGGGAAGTCAAGGGAAGGGAGATGGGGATAGCAAAGAGTGGACAAGACTGTAAGCTCCTTGTGGGAGGGGAACGTCTTTGCCAATTCTGCTGTGTTGGCCTCTCCCAAACGTTTAGTACAGTGCGCTGCACAGAGTAAGCGCTCAGTAAATAACGCCAATTGATTGATCACCAGGGAAGGAGAAACGACAACACTTAGTACAGTGCAGTTCACAACCAGGGGTTTCAGAAACATTCTGGGGACAAATGTTAGGTCACAAAGAGGGGATCTTTATTCTGGATGAATGTATGCCCCCTCAGGACCCTCTCCAGTAGGGCGGCCTTCATGTCCCGATTCCTCAGGCTGTAGATGAGGGGGCTCAGGGCGGGGGGCACCACTGCGTAGAACACGGGCACCAGCAGGTCCAGGGTCCAGGGGGAGTCAGACAAGGGCTTGAGGTAGGCAACGGCTCCGGTCTAAAGGAAGATGGTGACGACGACTAGGTGGGGCAGGCAGGTGGAGAAGGCTTTGGGCCGGCGTCGGCAGCCGGCATCCTCAGCATGGCCCGGAAGATGTGCACGTACGAGACCACGATGAGAATAAAGGGGACAAAAGCCAAGCTAAATGCAGTGGCTATGCTGACGTCGATGACGACGTGCGTTTTGGAACAGGAGATCTTCAGTAAGGAAGGTATGTCGCAGTAGAACTGCTGGATCAGGTTAGAGCCACAGAAGCTGAGTGTTAATTTCCCGGTTGGGTACATCGCCCGGAACAGCCCCTCGCTGAGCGAGGAGGCGGCCGCCATCTTCCCACAGGCCTCTCGGTCCATGATGCCCTGGTAACGGTCGTAGGACATGGTCGTGAGGAGGGACAACTTCGAGAAAGCAAAAGAAATCACTTGACCTGAGCCACACAGCCCCATAGAGAGATGGCTCTGCCATTGATCAGGGAGTTGTGGGTGGACTTGGGGACGGTGACGGAGATGAGGCCGAGGTCCAGGATGGGCAGGTTCCTGAGGAAGAAGTACATGGGGGTGTGGAGGTGCCGGTCGAGGGCGGTGACAGCGACGGTGAGGAGATTCCCCATCAGGGCTGCCAGGTAGGCCAGGAGGAAGAGTGAGGCCTGGGCCAGCTGCATCTCCCGGACCTCCGAGAATCTCAGCACAAGGAATCCTCTCACCTTGGTGATGTTTCCCATCTTCAAGGATTATCTGTGGATTTCCCATGGAGGCACAGAGAAGGAGCACATTTACAGGAAGGAATCTGAAAATCCCCATTTTTATTTTCAACTATCAGCTTCCCTCCGTTTTAGCTTCTAAGTCTGCATTTTCACTTTCTCAGAGACCCAGTATGGGAAGGTAATCGCTTTGGAATAGTGAAAAAGGAGCTAGGGTTCTAACACCCCACCCACCCACCCCTTTCTCTCTCTCTCACACACGCACACACACACACACACACACACACGCACGACACACACACACACACTTTACAAAGATATTTTAATATTGTCTACCAACTCTGTTCCACTATACTCTCCCAACTCTGTTCTATTTCACTCTCCCAAGCACTTAGTTCAGTGCGCAATAAATACCATTGATTAACTGATCATTTCTGCAAACACCTTTTTGGTGTGTGTCATGATGGCATCCTGATATTCTCATTCAATCGTATTTATTGAACGCTCACTGTGTGCAGATAACTGTACTAAGCGCTTGGAAGGTACAATTCAGCAACAGAGAGAGACAATCCCTGCCCACACCGGGCTCACAGCCTAGAAATGAATGAATTACCTATGTTCCCTAATATTTCTTCAACATTAATGGTGTTTCCTGAGTTCTTTCTGTGTGCAAGACACTGTACTAAGTGCTTGGGAGAGTACAATAGAACAGAGTTAGTGGAAACGTTGCCTTCCCACAGCGAGTTTACAGTCTATTGGAGGAGACAGACATTAATATAAATATATGTTACAAAAATGAATATAAGTTCTCTCCGTTATTTTGAGTGTGCTCTGCTGGTAGGCTCTTCTTCAACCCAACCAACAATAACTGAGGGAATCCGATACAGGTAGATAGATTCTGTTATTCTTAGCCTCAAAGGCAGTCCAGTAGGCAATTGATCGATCGATGGTATTTACTGAGCTCTTACCAGGTGCAGAGCACTGTACTAAGCCTTGGGGGGAGTACAGTAGAACAGAACTGGGAGACACGTTCCCGGCCTGCAGAGAGCTTCGTGGCTAGTCTAGTTCCATGGTCCTTTGTCCTTCTCTTCGGATCCTGGCAGCTTGGCTTTGACTGGTTTCAACTAGATGTTTGAGGTCCACGCATCCTAATTCCTAACTCTCTCCTTCGGGCGGTCAGTGTCTCTTCCACAGCGGCGGATTTCCAACCACATCCCACGACTGGCCTCTCATCTCACACCCATCCTTCCGGTTCCATCTTCTCTGCATTCCTGGCTTTTTATCTGGCCCGTCTTTTCAACTCGGTCTTGCATTCTATATCTTCCAACCAGGTCTGGGATTGGGAAGCAAATGGCCTAGTGGAAAGCCTGAGAGTCAGGGGATCTGGGTTCTAATCACAGCTCCACCACCTACCCTTTTGTGAGTGCTATTTGTTAAGCGGTTACTAGGTGCCGGGCACTATACCAAGTGCTGGGGTAGATACAAGCTAATTAGGTTGGACACAGTCCCTATTCCACAAGAGGGTCACGGTCTTAACCACCATTTTACAGATGAGGTAACAGAGGAACAGAGAAGTGAAGTGACTTGCTCAAGGTCACAAAGCAGATAGGTCGTGGAGCTTGAATTAGGACCCAGGTGCCACACTGCTTCTCACACACGTACATATCCTTATATTCTGCTACTTTCCAAATCTGTAATTCATTTTAATGTCTCCTTTTCACACTAGATTCTAAGCTTCTAGAGGGCAGGCATTGTGTCTACCCACTAGAGAAGTAGCGTGGCTAAATGGAAAGAGCCTGGGCTTGTGCGTTCTAATCCCGGCTCTGTCACTTATCAGCTGTGTGACTTTGGGCAAGTCACTTCTCTGTGCCTCAGTCACCTCATCTGTTAAACGGGGATTGGGACTGTGAGCCCCACGTGGGACAACCTGATTAGCTTGTATCTACCCCAGCGCTTAGAACAGGGCTTGGCACACAGTAAGCGCTTAACAAATACCATCATCAATATCACTCCGTTGTACTGGACTCTCCCAAGCACTTAGTACAGCGCTCTGAACACAGTCAGTTGTAAGCTCCGTGTGGGGGCAGATCCTGTCTATCAACTAAATTGTATTCATTCATTCATGTTTATTGAGCACCTACTGTGTGCAGAGCATTGCACTAAGCGCTTGGGAAGTACAAGTCCCTTCTCGACTGTGATCCCGTTGTTGGGTAGGGACCGAGTCTATATGTTGCCGACTTTTACTTCCCAAGCGCTTAGTACAGTGCTTTGCACACAGTAAGTACTCAATAAATACAATTGAGTGAATGAATGAATGAACAAGTCGGCAACATATAGAGACGGATCCTACCCAGTAACGGGCTCACAGTCTAGAAGGGGGAGACAGACAACAAAACAAAACATGTAGACAGGTGTCAAAATCGTCAGAACAAATAGAATTCAAGTTATATGCCCAGTAAATAAATAAATAAAGCTATATAGCAAAATAAATAGAATAGCTCTCGTCAGCACCCAGGCCCTGAAGACCCCAGAGGGGAACCAACTATAGGGTTCCTGGCATGAATTCGTTCCTCCCCGGCCCCAGCATTTGCGTCCCCTATGTTCTTTTTGCTCTTCCCTGCGCCTGGGCCATGAAGACCCCAAAGGGGAGTCCCATCTTGGGGTCGGGGTGTGAAACCAGGGCCCCGTTTTGCTAACAGCCCTATGTTTCTTCTTCCTCCTGCTTCCGGGGCCATGAAGACCCAAATAAGGGAGTCAAATATGGGGTCCAAAGCCCCTTTTCCCGGCACTCGCATTTTCCCCACTCCACCTGGGCACCTGGGCCATGAAGGCCCAGATGGGTAGACTTAAATCTGGGCTCCGTGGCATGAAGCCTCATCGCCAGTTGGCCGGCACCAATGTCTTTTTTTACTCCCGTCGGCATCTGGGCCTTGAAGACCCAAACGCAGGCTCAAATCTGGGGCTCGTGGCCTGAGTCCAGCATCCCTCCTTTCACTGGTTGCATAAGAACATATTCTCATCACTCTTTCCACGCCTAGGTCGTGAAGAGCCAAACGGGGAATCTAATTTGGGGCTCGTGGCATGAATTGTATCAGTCCAGTTCTCTGTACCTAATAAGAGCTCAATAACTACGATGGATGGATTGAGCGATTGACTTTGACTCACCGGGGCTGTCCAGGCTTGGGTATGCTGAGTTCCTCCTCCTTGTCTCCTCATGCGGGTTTGTGGCTGGGGCGGGAAAGAGTGTGGCATAAAACCAGTGCTCCACGCTCCTCGGAGACAGCAGCTGCTGGAGATTAGCGGCAGAGGAGCGGAGGGTGCGGGGTGGGCTGTAGAAGGAGAGAAGGGAGGTGAGGTAGGAGGGGGCGAGGTGATGGACAGCCTTGAAGCCCAGGGTGAGGAGTTTCTGCCTGATGCCCAGATTGATTGGTAGCCACTGGAGATTTCTGAGGAGGGGAGTAACATGCCCAGAGCGTTTTTGGACAAAGTCAATCCGGGCAGCAGCATGAAGTATGGATTGAAGTGGGGAGAGACACGAGGATGGGAGATCAGAGAGAAGGCTGATGCAGTAGTCTAGACGTGATAGGATGAGAGCTTGAACGAGAAGGGTAGCGGTGTGGATGGAGAGGAAAGGGCGGATCTTGGCAATGTTGCGGAGCTGAGACCGGCAGGTTCTGGTGACGGCTTGGATGTGAGGGGTGAACGAGAGAGCGGAGTCGAAGCTGACACCAAGGTTGTGGGCTTGTGAGACGGGAAGGATGGTAGTGCCGTCAACAGAGATGGGAAAGTCAGGGAGAGGGCAGGGTTTGGGAGGGAAGACAAGGAGTTCAGTCTTGGACATGGAATTAATTAATACGTAATTAATACGATTAACTGACTGACGAACTTATTATTAAAGGCCACCACATTTTCACTCTGTCTCAGTCCTGATCAAGGACTGATCTTGGTCCCAATTAGCACTAATGTACTAGGTGTGCCTAATGGAAAGAGCACAGGGTTGGGAGTCAGAGAAGGACCTGGGTTATAATCTCTGCTCCACCATGTACCTGCTGGGTGACCTTGGGCATGTCACTTCACTTCTCTGGTCCTCAGTTACCTCATCTATATAATGGAGATTAAGACTGTGAGCCCTGTGTGGGACAGGGACTGGGTACTATTTATTTATTCATTCATTCATTCGTATTTATTGAGTGCTTACTGTGTGCAGAGCACTGTACTATCATCATCATCATCAATCATATTTATTGAGCGCTTACTGTGTGCAGAGCACTGTACTAAGTGCTTAGGAAGTACAAGTTGGCAACATATAGAGACAGTCCCTACCCGACAGTGGGCTCACAGTCTAGAAGTACTAAGTACTAAGTACACAGTACTAAGTGCACAGTACTAAGCGCTTGGAAAGTGCTACAGCCCGATCATCTCGGATCTACCCCAGCGCTTGTCACATAACGGGAACGTATCTACCGATTCCGTTATGTTGTACTCTCCCATGAGTTTAGTTCAGGGTGCTGCACACAGTAAGCACTCGATTGATTGATTGATTGATTGATTGATAATAATCGCTTTACAAATGCTACGAAAACAAAGCCAATCTCCACGGCCACTAGTCCCTGTAGATGGCTGGCATTATGATCCATCGGGCACGGTGGTCCTGGATAATAATAATAATAATGGCATTTATTAAGCACTTACTATATGCAAAGCACTGTTCTAAACCCTGGGGAGGTTACAAGGTGATCAGGTTGTCCCACAGGGGGCTCACAGTCTTAATCCCCATTTTACAGATGAGGTAACTGAGGTCCAGGGAAGTTAAGTGACTTGCCCAAAGTCACACAGCTGACAATTGGCGGAGCTGCGATTTGAACCCATGACCTCTGACCCCAAAGCCCGGACTCTTTCCACTAAGCCACGAGGACTCAGCAACTGGCTGACCATTTTTATCCGTGGGAGACTCCATGGTCACCAGTAGTTCCCATGTGAACGACCCCAAGGGGTGGGGACCCAGAATCCCCCAGGCTAGAAGGGCCTCTGACCTCAGGGAGAAGAAGATTCTACCGCCAATTTAGAGGAATTTCCCCTATATCATTCTCCTCAAGGTGGTCTTCATGTCCGGATTCCTCAAGCTATAGATGAGGGGGTTCAGGGCAGGGGGACCACGGTGTAGAAGACGGACACCAGCAGGTCCAGGGCCAAGGGGGAGTCAGACACGGCCTTGAGGTAGGCAAAGGTTCTGTTCACTATGAATGAAGACAGGACGACGAGGTGGGGCAGGCAGGTGGAGAAGGCTTTGACACGGCCCTCGGAGGCCGGCATCCTCAGCACGTCCCAGAAGATGCACCCGTACGAGACGACGATGAGAATGAAGGAGATGAAAGCCAAGATAAATGTAGTGGCAACGCTGACGTCGATGACAACGTGCGTTTTGGAACAGGAGATCTTCAGTAAGGAAGGGACGTCGCAGAAGAACTGCTAGATCAACTTAAAGCCACAGAAGCTCAATGTTAATTTCCCGGCTGTGAACATCGTCCCGAATAAGGCCCCCGCTGAGCCAGGAGGCGGCCGCCATCTTCCCACAGGCCTCTCGGTCCATGATGGCCTCGTAGCGCAGGGGGAGGCAGATGGCGGGGTAGAGGTCATAGGACATGGCCGTGAGGAGGGACAACTCCGAGAAAGCAAATGAAATCACAAAAAAGACATGAGCCACACAGCCCCATAAAGAGACGGCTCTGCCATTGATCAGGTAGTCGTGGATGGATTTGGGGACGGAGACGGAGATGAGGCAGAGGTCGAGGACGGACAGGTTCCTGAGGAAGAAGTACATGGGGGTGTGGAGGCGCCGGTCGAGGGCGGTGACGGCGATGATAATGAGATTCCCTGTCAGGGCCAGCAGGTAGGCCAGGAGGAAGAGCGCGGTCTGAACCAGCTGCAGCTCCCGAACCTCCAAGAATCCCAGCAGGAGGAATTCCATCACTATGGTGGTGTTGGTCATTTTTGGTGTTGGTGTTGGCCATTTTGGAGAATCTTTGGATTGCCCTTGGAGGCGCACAAATTTATTCTGTTATTCATAGCCTAAAAGGCAGTTTAGTAGAAAGTCAATCACTGGTATTTATTAAGAATTTACTGTGTGCAGAGCTCTGTACTAAGCGTTTGGGAGGACATGGTTGGTAGATTCATTCCCTGCCCACAATGAGTTTACAGTCTAGAGGGGGAGACTGACATTAATATCAGTCAGTAAGTGATGGAAATGTACGTAAGTGCTCTGTGGATGAGGGTGGGGTGAATAATTGATCAATATTGAAGTCTTCCTGTGTGCAGAGCTCTGTACTAAGCGTTTGGGAAAGTACAATAGGCCATAGTTGGTAGTCTCAATCCCTGCCAGCTGCGAGTTTCCAGGCTATTCTAACCTCAGTTTCATTGTCCTTTGACCTCCTCTTGGGATCCTGGCAACTTGGTCTCGACCGGTTTCAACTAGAGGTTAACAGCATGGATTAGTGGAAAGAGCCCGGGCCTGGGGGTCAGAGGACGTGGGTTCTAATCCTGGCTCCGTCACATATATTAATAATAATAATAATAATAATGGCATTTATTAAGCGCTTACTATGTGCAAAGTATTGTTCTAAGCGCTGGGGAGGTTACAATGTCATCAGGTTGTTCACAGCAGGGCTCACAGTCTTAATCACCATTTTACAGATGAGGAAACTGAGGCCCAGAGAAGTTAAGTGACTTGCCCAAAGTCACACAGCTGACAATTGACAGAGCTGGAATTTGAACCCACGACCTCTGACTCCAAAGCCCATGCTCTTTTCCGCTGAGCCACGCTGCTTCTCGGCTGTGTGACCTTGGGCAAGCCACTTAACCTCTCTTAGAGTCAGTGACCTCATCTGTAAAATGAGGTTGAAGACTGTGAGCCCCACGTGGGACAACCTGATTACCTTATATTTAACCCAGTGCTTAGAATAGTGCTTGGCACTTAAGAAATACCGCAATTTATTCACACCTCC
>NW_024045063.1:0-18524 GCF_015852505.1 Tachyglossus aculeatus
AGATGAGGTAACTGAGTTACAGAGAACTTAAGTGACTTTCCCAAGATCGCACAGCAGTAACAGTAACTTCTTTTGGCGACCACGAAAGGACCCGAGTGCTGTGATCTGGATAGGAACAACCTCCGTAGGTGAGAATGGTAGACTCTCCTTGTCGGCGAACTTGTAAGTAAGGATCCAAGTCTCCCCTTCTCTCCTTCTGGGTTGTTAATTTGGAAAGATCGGTGAGGTACTGGGTTAGTGGTTTCTTCCTCCTCCAGTTACATGGTGGAGGATGGTTTCTACCCACCTTCGGTTAGAGGGGGCGGGTGGTTTCCCCTCCTGGATTAGGAGGTTGGTTGTCGACCTCAGAAGACGTTCTGAGGGGCCTGGGAGATTTTCTAGGGATTCGTTCTGGGTTAAGCGGAAAGTGGTTTCCGGTTGTTGGAACCATGGGCTCGAGTTACTCTAAGACTGGCTCGTGTCTGTCAAAACCTCTCCAATCATGGGACAAGGGGCACCTACCTGTAACTAAAGGAATGTCTAAAATGCAACTTGTAGGGTGTCACAAGGCCTGGACTAGGTTCCGGGACCAACAGGGTTATTATTTCTGGCCCGAGGGAGGGTCATTTGGTCCTCAAACTCTTCGCAAACTCAGGGACGTTTTATCCTGTTCCTGATCTGATGAAATGTGCTATTGGTATTGTTGGGCTAAAATTAGTAAGAATCAGTTCTCTCAGACCTAAGTAGCAACATTGTTACCCGTAGGAGAAAAGGCTGTGGCCTTCAGTCCCGAATCCACAGCCCCACTCAGCAGACCTGATGGGTACCTCAGTTCCTATCCGCCCCCACCCCCTGACTTATTTACCTCCGGTACTGCTTCTAGCCCCCGTTTGGGAGAACTACCTGCAGATCCCAGCGGCAGATGGGACTATCATAGTAGCCCTTTTAACCTGGCAGCAGAATACTTCACCCTTTCAAAAAAAATCCACAGGAAGTGTATCGAAGGGTCCTGGGAATTTTTAGAAACCATCTTACTACTTGGGTAGATGTAGAGGAGCTGCTTGAATAGCTTTTCCACTTTTGATGAGTGCTTCCACCTCAGAGCTCTGACTGTCAAGTTAGAGAATGATGGTCAGACCCATGTGGCATGGCCAACAATTGTGCCTAATTGGAACTTAAATGTGGAAATAGATTGGAATCAACTTAATCAGGTGCGGCAGACTCTCCTGGCTGCCATCCAAGAATTGGGCCATAAACCTCCTAACTGGGACTCCTTTCATGGTATGATCCAGAGGTAAGGGGAAACCTCTGATGACTTTTTCACTTGACTTAGTGAGGTAGCGGAGACACTTGTACAATTGAATCTGGATAATGAAAGAGCTGCTAGAGCCCTGGCTACTGCCTTAATGAAACAGGGGAGGTTTGCCAATTATTTTGATAAGTATATTCCCGGATGGGCAGCAAAGCCCCTGCCAGAGCTGCGGGAGATTGTGTGCCATGTACAAAATATGAAACCCACCAATGCTGCAAAGGTCCTGCTTATGGGCACATGCTCCTCCCTGGGCATTGCTTTTATTGTCATCAGGAGGGTAACTTGAGTAGAGATTGCCCCAAATTGCGGTGAAATAAGTGAGGAAGACACCCACGGTTTCTACTCCCAGGTCGTCCGAACAGTACTAGACCCAATCAGGGTCCAGCCTTGAGGAATGGACCCCGTATGCTCCCAACCCAAAATACAGGACCCGACTCCAGCCCCTTTGGACCTTGGGACCCAGAGGGACACCAATGACTCTCGTCCTCCCCGAATATGCGATCCCCTGGGCATGAGTATCCCAATGCGTGTGCCTCACTGGCCGGTTACTCCCTGGGGATTGACTTCCCTGATCTGAGCCCACATGATGAACCATGGGTAAAGCCATACGGCATGGCTCCTGTGATGACTGATGACCGACTCGTCACCCATGCCCGAGTCATTCTGTGAATTGACCATTAATACAAAGTCCTATAAATTACTAGTTGATATGGGTGCAACCTATTCAGCACTCCCTTTCTTTCCCCCTGGCGCCCGGGGAAAGAATAGGATAAGTATAGTAGGGGTAGGTGGGAAAGTTCAAACTGTTTCTAGAACGCAGCCCCTACACTACTGGCTACAGGGGATTTGCATCCACCACTCGTTTCTCGTCATTTCTTCCACTCCATCTCCTTTAGTGGTACAAGATCTATTATGCCGTTTGAATGTGACTCTGGTTTGTGATGATCAGGAAGGTATTTTCTTGACTCTAGGAAGCCTTCTGGGCAAACCTGATCCAGTGCACACTCCGCCTGCACAGCTGAGTTCCCTCATGGGACTCCTAGATGCGTCTCCCTGCACAGATGATCCCACTCTAAGGACATTGTCTCTGACACTGTGGAGTCATGGTCCATCAGATGTAGGCTTTCTTTATGGGGTGGAGCCAGTTACAGTTGCAGTCCGAGAAGACCGGGCACCTTCCCAAGTCAGACAGTATCCAATGTCTCTAGAAGGTAAAGCGGATTTAAAGCCCTTTATAACTGCCTTTTTGCATGAGGGAATTTTAATCGAATGTTGGTCTCCTTGTAATACTCCTTTGTTGCCTGTGCGAAATCCAGGCTCCCCTCCATTTTATCGGTTAATCTAGGACTTGTGTGCAATTAACTCTTACATTTTGCCCGTGCACGCTGCGGTTCCTAGTCCCTCGGCGGTAGTTAGCTACGTGAGTCCTAAAGCAACCTGTTTTACTTGTATTGATCTAACTGGTGCTTTCTTTACCATCCCGGTGTCCTATGAGAGCCAGTACCTTTTTGCCTTTACCTGGGAAGGCTGTCAACTGACCTGGACAAGACTTCCCCAAGGTTTTGTCCACTCCCCATCCATCTTTTCGAGAGAATTGTGCAGAGCCCTATCACCCCTCAAATTACCCTAATGGATCAGTATGTTCCAGTATATGGTTGATATCCTTATTGCCGGAGACACAGAAGATCTGTGTCGGTCTGGTTGCCTCCAGGTCCTAGCTTGTTTGCATCAGCTTGGGCTTAAAGTCAGCCACGAGAAACTGCAGTGGTGTCAGCCCCAGGTAAAATAACTTGGGTTCATGTTGCGGGTGGGAGAAAGAGCAATCGCCCCCAAGCGAGTGAGCCTGATTCAGTGCATGCCTCTCCTCTTGGGACATGCCATTGTTGTTCAGACTCCACACGAAGTTGTGCACCTCCTTCGTGGAGCAGCCACCCAAGCCCAATCTGTGGCACATCTAAGTATGAGGATGCCTTATTGGAAAATCTGCAGGTACACGTGGAGTGCGGTGGCTCTGTGAATCTGGCTACTCTGCTGTAGTCCTCCCCCACGACTGACCAAATTCATGATTGTGACGATGTAGTTCAGGAAACTGTAACTCCTCGCCCTGATCTCCGCGATGAGCCTCTGTTCACTCCTGTTAATAATACTAATAATAATAATGGCATTTATTAAGCGCTTACTATGTGCAAGGCACTGCTCTAAGCGCTGGGGGTATACAAGGTGATCAGGTTGTCCCACAGGGGGTCTCATAGTCTTCATCACCATTTTACAGATGAGGTAAGTGAGGCCCAGAGAAGTTAAATGACTTGCCCAAAGTCACACAGCTGACAAGTGACAGAGCCAGGATTCGAACCCATGACCTCTGACTCCAAAGTCCGTGCTCTTTCCACTGAGCAACGCTGATCTAACTTTGTTTACAGATGGCTCCTCCTGTATGGACCAAGGGGGTGTGCCTCACCGGCGCTGCCATTGTTACCCTAACCTCTGTGCTGTGGACCGTCTCCCTCCCAGCTTCTTGCAGTGAGCAGGCAGCTGAGCTTGAAGCCCTTACACAGGCATTATTACTCGGCAAGGGGAAGCACGTGAGCATCTGCATGGACTCTAAGTATGCCTTTGGGGTCTGTCATGGTACAGGTGCCCTGTGGCAAAGTCATGGGTTGCTCACCTCAGCTGGCCCATCAGGTGTTAATGGGGAATCGTATAGAGCACCTACTATGGGCCCTTTTACTCCCAGTCGAGGTGGGCATTGTGCATGTTCGTGCCCACATTCGAGGAAGTGATTCCCTGAGTTTGGGCAATTGCCGAGCCAACGAGGCCTCTCATTGGGCAGCCCTCTGGTTTTCCTGTGCTTCTTGTTTTTGGTGTGCTGTGTTTCTCAGCTTCTGAAGGCCTGCCTCCGACATGCTTCATCTACCCTGATGCTTCTGTAAACCCCAACTGTACCCCTGCCCAAGGCCGAGGTCATGGACCTGCAGCACCATCTGGGTGCCATGTTTCGCTGAGGAGGGGGATTGTTGTGTGTGATCTGCTCTGCTATGCCTGAATTTTTCTGTCTTTTCCTTTACTTTAGGTGCCGGCTTTGCGGAAGGCCTATTTTATCCCGAAGAGGGTTGTGTGTGATCCTCCCAGAGGCCATGGGCCTCAGAAGGATCAAAGGGAGGATTGTTGTCCGCCTGCAGACTTGGCATGACTGACTCCATCTTGTGCATACCAATAGTAACCCTCCATTTTGTGCAGAACGAAAGCACTCCAGTGTGTGCACAGGTACATTAACCAAAGTGGCTCAACTCTGAATGGGATGTCCCCATCCTGTGCTGACCATTATCTCCTGATAACATCCTGATAACAGGGATTTTGACACTAACCAAACCATGACAAACAAAGGGTTGTAATTTAACTCAGTATCTAGGAATGCCAAGGTTTCACGTGCGGCACATGTGCGGGAATCCTTTTCGTAGCTCAGATGGGGAACTAAATAAAAGAGGATAAGCAGAGTCTAGGATCAGGGCTGCTTGCCACTCTTACCTCTCTCAGGAGGTGAACGGGCAGGTAGTCAACCTTCCTACCTTTCCTGCTCTATCTGAACTCATGTCTCCGAGTCATTTTTCCTATCTGCATCACCACCTTGGGCTCTCAGAACCCTGTGGACATTTACAACCGGTTACCTAGTTTTGCACCCTGCTTTCCTTTAACAATCCCCGTTTTACAAATGAGGTAACTGAGGTATAGAGAAGTTAAGCGAATTGCCCAAGATCACTACAGCAGACTGTGGCAGAGCTGGGGATTAGAAGGTATGATCTCCAACCCCCAGGGCCCATTTTCTTTCCGACTAGGCCATGCTGCGTCTCTGTAAAACCCCAGTCACCTGGAGAATCTTGGAGAAAAGCAGGAGATGGATAGGATAACCACTGCTTTTCCCTCACAGGAGGTTTCATTGCTTCCATTCTGTGGCTGGAGAAGAAAACATGGCTTATTATCCTATACATGTGTGTTTGGCATGCATCTATGATGCATATGCACATATGCATGTTCATGTGCCCAAGAACATGTGCACTTATGATATTCATATATGCACATGTTCACATGTATGTACTTATATACAAGTAAATATAATCTATAGATTTTCCACATGCACTGTGGTATGCATAATTATGCACTCTTTTGTGTGCTGAGAGGAGCTCAAGATAGGACTATGGTATATCATAGGATACATACATTATATACACATAGATATTTGTCTGTGTATAGGTTCACTTTATGTAAACATGGAAGAATTTGATTTCTTTTAAATAATTAGCCATGAGCCCAGTTTGTGCCTCCAAAGCCAAGAGAATTAGAACTGTGCAATTCTTCCTGCTCTGACCAAACGGATTTTAGTTCCATTTCAACTAAGGTTATTGGAGACAGAGTATGCAAGGTGGTAGAGGGTGGCTTTAAAATGCCCCTCACTACAAGCCCTGGTGGAGAAGATTCATCTTGAAACAGGGAGCCAGACAAAAGAAAACTCCTTTATAAAATGTGGGGACCTCTCATGTATTAGGTGTCCATCTCGCCAAGAACCTGGTTCTCTAGAGAGGAAAAGAGGCAGGGGGATCAGAGGTGAAGTAATGCAGAAAGAGAGAGGGGGGAATTTGTGGGTGTTTGGTACACACAGGTGATCTGGAGACTCAGATCCAATCCAAGGACTGGAGGAATAAGTGGGTTCCCCCAGAGCACCCCAGGATGATAGTCCCAGGGGCTACAGACCTGGATCCTGAAAGTACCTCCCATCTTTAAAATCGTCCCAGCTTTAAAAATCCTACTGCATTATAAGAATAGCAGGATTGACAGGGTGGATTCCTTCAGGCCAAAACTGCAACCCGAAATCCTAACCCTGAAGATTGGATTTCTGCCTTGAGATGATGATGATGATGATGATGATGATGATGATGATGGCATCTTGTTAAGCACTTACTATTGTGCAAAGCACTGTTTCTAAGAGCGCTGGGGTAGGATACAAGGTGATCAGGTTGCTCCCATGTGGTGGCTCACAGTCTTACATCCCCATTTTATAGATGAGGGAACCGAGGCCCAAAGAAGTGAAGTGACTTGCCCAAGGTCACACAGCTGACAACTGGTGGAGCCGGGATTTGAATCCGGGGTTTGAGCTGTAATGGGGAAAGTCAGTGGAAGGATTGGGGATGAGGTGGGAGAGATTGGATGGAAAATCAGTTGATGAGAGTAGAGTACTTAGATCTCTAAAACCAAGAATATGCTGCTAATTATGGCCTTATGATTAACAGTAACTTCAAAGATGGGTCTGCTGTATTGCCAAGGAAAGTAACAAGCTTCAGAGAGCTTTAATCGCTAATACGTCAAGTTTATTTACCCTTTCCGCTCCTGCTCCAACGTCCCTGATCATGATTCCTCATTCAGGAAGGTTTAAACAATCTTTTTCACCTCCATGCTATTGAAATGTAAAAATAAACCTAGGCAATATTACCAAAAAATATTCTTTAAGAGCTTTGTTGTAAGTTTGAATTTAAAATGTGGAAATTAAGATCGCATGTGTTTTACCCCATTACTACATTTAAGGCTAAGCAATGCCAACTGAACTCTCCATCTCTACCTCACAGTATACGCCCCCCCACATTCTGCAAAAAAGCAGTTTTCTATGGCAAACCATGAAAAGGTCTACAATTTGGGGAACATATTTTTCTTCTCAATATTTTACTTCAGTGCACCTTTCATCTCACTGTTTCTCAAATTGTAGATGAGAGGGCTTTAGCAGAGAGGTGCTTGGCAGAACGTATGCCAGAGAGAGCAATTCCTTGCTCTCTGGCATTTGTAACTCGCCTTTGTAACTGACCTTTGGTTGCAAGTAGGTGAGATTAGCTAGGCCGTAGAATAGGGTCACAGAAGTCAGATGAGAAGCACAGGTGGAGAAGGCTTTTTGTCTTCCAGCTGTTGAAGACATTTTCAGAATAGTGTAGAGGATGTGAGTGTAGGATAGACGTATCATCAGGAAAGGAAGCATAACCACTGAAATGGTGCCTATACAGGCATAAATTTCAAAGAGGAAGGTGTCTCCAAACACGAGCTCCAGTACCGGGGGAGTTTCACAGAGAGGTGGTTCATTTTATTGTGGCCATAAAACGGAAAGCTAAATATCCAAGAGATTTGAATCATGGCAATAACTGACCTGGAAATTACAGAACCCACTGTGAGCTGGGTGACAAGTGCTTTACTCATAAGGACGGGGTAATGCAGGGGATTACAGATGGCCACATAGCAATCATAGGCCATTTCATGTAGGAGAAAGCATTCCCATAACCCCTAGGAATAGACATGAAATAATTTGCACACGCACAGCCAGCAAACACGAAATGGTTGTGTGATCCACTGAAAGAATCACAAGCATTTTGGGGGACGATCGTTCCACTGAACAAGTTTCTGAGGATGGACAAGATCTCTAGGAATAAGTACATAGCGGAATGTGAAAATTCTCGTTCCAGTGTGATGATGAGGACAATGACCATGTTTCCCTACCCAAGATAATTAAGTAAATGATTAAAAAACACACGAACAGAAGAAACTGCTGTTTGAGGACAAGTTGAAAAACTCAGGAGAATGAAGTCAGCACAGCACTGTGGTTCCCCCTCATCATTCATGCAAGCATGAAAAACAGGAAGGCACAAATGGCATGTTAATGCTCTTCAGCATGGGCTATTAACATATTCTGAATATTCTGGGCTTCTGCAATGACTTAACATCCTGTTCAAACTATCATTCTAGGCACAGCCCAATCAATGAGAGATCAGAAATCAGCATTCCCATCTCTTCATGGGATCTCCCATTTGGAATTTGCTACATTCAAATGACACAAATCACCCAGGATGATTTGCAAATCACCAGATGGGAATTCCACACACAAAGCTGAAAATGGATGATGGATTAGTCCTGGACCAAATAGGACAGAATCAAGATTTGCCATTAGATGGAGAGATTTTATTCTACACACGTCATAGATAACATGGGATTCTGTAATCCATAAGCATAAAAAAGGCTATGCTATTAACAATGTCTAAATCAATCAATCAACCCATCATATTTATTGAGCACTTACTGCATGCTTGAAAGAGCACTTGGAGCACTTGGAGAAATACAATATGACAATGAAAACTGAAATACTCCACAGTGAGCTTACATCCAAAGAGAGGGAGAAATGTCCAGAAATGGGATTTGCAACCCACACCTCTATTCAGAGACCAGAAGCCCCCAGCAAGGGGAAGTGACAACTTAAGTCTGCTTCTTCAGACCACTAGGCCAGGACTCTTGCTCTTCCTCTAGGAACACAGGCACATAGATAGTTTCTGTTGGCAAGGATTGCTTCTGGCAGGTGTTCTACATGATCAGGTTTGGCTTCAGATGTTCGACCACCATAGTGAGAGGAATAACTCCCCCCTTCTCTAGGATCAATCAATCAATCGTATTTATTGAGTGCTTACTGTGTGCAGAGCACTGTATTAAGCGCTTGGGAAGTACAAGTTGGCAACATATAGAGATGGTCCCACTGATCACACGACAGCCAGTGATGACATGCAGTGTGACTTATTGACATCATTAGGAACAATGTACAGTAATCCTCCCTAACCTATTTTTCACCCACCTGAATGTAGCCAACTGACCAATCAATCCATAATACTCTCCCAAGCCTTAGTACACATTAAGCACTCTTTTAGACTGTGAGCCCACTGTTGGGTAGGGACTGTCTCTATATGTTGCCAATTTGTACTTCCCAAGCGCTTAGTACAGTGCTCTGCACATAGTAAGCCCTCAATAAATATGATTGATGATGATGAAACACTCAATAAACATGACTGATTGATTGATAATATCCATTTGTACTTCCCAAGCGCTTAGTACAGTGCTCTACACACAGTAAGCACTCAATAAATACGATTGAATGAATGAATGAATTGAGCTCTGTGGGAAGAGTGCCCTGTATGTGAAGTCTCCCCCTCCCTCTGCCTGAGCAACCCACAGCACGGACACAGAACTGCTACACTACAAGGTTGTGAAACAGGAACTATCCCAATCAGATAGACAACCTGGGAATATGGGGAGGGCTAACCGGTTCAAGGGGCCTTCGTATATGAGGCATTGCTGCTATTTTTAGTTGTAGGCATTTAGACTGAGCCTTGCAGAGCCTGCCCTGCTGAATAGTACTTGGAACCCCTCCTTAGCTTGCTTGCTGTGCTACAGCTCTGTGACTACACCCAATAAAGAGGAAGAACTGATCACTGTGGCTCGATGTCTGGTCTTTGGCTCATCATTGCAATCTAAAGAAGACGGAGCCTCCCTCTGGTCGGTGACCCCAGCTGACTTGGGGGCATCTCCCCACAATTGGCATAGTCGGCAGGATTGTGTGTCAATGCCCCAAACGCCAGACATGGGTAAAAAGGAGGTGGGATGCCTGGTATCTCAGATCCCGGGGTGGAACTCGGGACAGGTGTAGCTGAAGTGCTTGATATGGCTGCCGCCCCCGACCCCCAGGAATTGGGTGCTCTAGTGGAGACCCCAGAGGGCATAGAGGACGCTCTATGAGCCCTGGACATACATAAGATGTCAAAATCAGAGCAGAACTCGGAGCGGAACTCAGAGATGTGATCGGGTGTAGCTGAAGTGATTGATATGGCTGGCCCTCCCCGGGAATGGGGTGCTCTAGTGGAGACCACGAAGGGCATAGAGGACACTCTATGAGCCCTGGATATCCATAAGATGTCAAAATCAGAGAGGAGAGCCGTTGCGAACCTACGACGGCTGCTGCTGGTGGCATGCCAAAATGAAATGAGTATGAGGGCATGGAATCTGAGAATAGTAAGGCCCGAGAGAAGCTGGAAAGGCGCGAGTCGCGGAGACCAGGAGCTCGAAAGAGCCTTAAGGCAGGACTACCTACAAATGCACAAATAAGACCGCCTGACAAGAAGCAGTTGAGTAAAGGGGGACAATCTTGGGGGTGCAGACACTACTGCCAGATCATGAAGGTGGCGCACGATGTGCCACCTCCAGGAGTATGGACACTTGATAATGGACCACCACTTGGGACCCGGAAGCCTGGCACTACCCCCTAGACAAGAATGGGGTGATATGAGGAAATGATAAACATAATGAGAAGAAGACATCGTGGGAACTAACCTAAACATAAAAGTAACCCTCTAGCCCCGAAAGGGATAGGGAATCCAAACCCCAGGGACCACATCGCTTGTAAGGGATTATACCCCGGCATGAATCGATGGGGGTCCACAAGCAATACCATCAGCAGCCTCGAGAAACGCTGCTGTCATGGATGGTCCAATGCTGGGACCAGGAGGGGTGATGGGATTAAATTAACTGGAGGTTGCAGCTACCCTCCAAGTCATGCAGTGGTTGAAGGTGGGTCAGGTCAAACGTGGGTAACCACTCCCTGATGGATTGGGCAGTGGGCCACCTTAAAAGACAACTGGACCATCCCAGACAAGCTACCCACTGAACCAGAAAGATTGGGTGGATATAGAAGGGGCAATGCACGTTATTGAGAAGGTTGGGAATGAAACAGCAAATATATGCTGCAGGAGATTATAGCCCCAGTTGCAAGCACTTCCGAATTCCGGGATGTG
The DNA here is from genome assembly GCF_015852505.1 of Tachyglossus aculeatus. Lineage (NCBI taxonomy): Eukaryota > Metazoa > Chordata > Mammalia > Monotremata > Tachyglossidae > Tachyglossus > Tachyglossus aculeatus. Next base: position 10,930 of record NW_024045063.1, read on the forward strand.
CAGGTAAGCTCCTCAAGTTGGCATCCCCCTAACATAGAGGGAGTGTTGCTATCCCTTGTTGCGGAGAAAATGGGAAAGCCTGTCATAGATCTTATACCTGGCTTTTGGGGGATCTGGAGGGCCTGATTCCAAAGCCTAGCAGGGATTCGAGGGGTGGCTCCAACAAAACACCATCACTCTGGAAGAAGCAAAACAGAGGGTACCATGATCCCAAACGTGGAGAGACTTTAATAGGGGTCAGGACTCAAATGAGAAAAGATAGATAAAACAGCCAAACAACGTGCTGTTGGCCCTGTGGAGGAAACCTACCTAAGGATCAGAGGTCCTACCACCAGGGGAAGACAAAACCCACAGCAGAAACACCGAAGTGTCCAACTGGGCGCAAAAAAGGGAGGCCCGTTCACTCAGCCCCAGGTGGTGCCCTTCTGTACTGCTTGTACCCCTGACCCTGAACGAATGGAGAGCCCAGACATAGGGAAGTAGCCAAGGCTGCATCCCTTTGGGGTCAGGTCTAATCAGAGGGAGATCGGAGGCCATACCATTACCCTGACGTTTGCCTGGGGTCCTCAGAACTATTCAGTTCACCTTTGCCTTGGTGGACACCAGTGTGTAAGTCACCCGGTTCAACATGGGGAACCCAGGAAATTCATGGGCCCCCAGGTGTGGACTAGAGGGTTTGGGGAACACAGCCAGCCTCCCCCGTGAGAACCACCCCTCTGACTTGGGTGTGGGCCACGATGGCCCCCCCACACCTATCAGGCACTCATCATGGCAGTGCCCGAGTGTATATTGGGAGTAGGGTGACACTTGAGAAACCAGGACCCCCCTCCCTCGATTCCCCCAGTACCAATCTTGCCGAGAAACTGGCCTGTGGAGAAGGGGGACGGGGGGAACTGTCAACTGGGACATGGTACATTGATGTCGTCAAGCCAAAGGGAACCCGATTACGTGGGGCTGAAGCTGCAGTCCACCCGCCCATGGATACCATCCTCTGGGAAAAAGGGGTCCATCCAGTCCCAGCCAATGGGCTGAACCTCAGGGTGGTATGGATGCTCCCTATCCATGCAACCTGATGTAGATGCCCTTGGCAACCGACTCGTGTGGACTGTATACAGCAGCCCTAGACCCCATGGTTGGGGCTGTGGGAAGCCAAGGGGTGGATGGTAGCACGGGGCAAAGGTATGGGAAAAGAGATGTGGTGTGACACTGCCGAATATTAAGAGCCTGGGAGGCCCTCCCTCACCGTGTACCATGTGCCCAGCTCACTGGGGACTCCCGGGAATGAGGAGGCAGGCAAGGCTCACAACAAGGGCGGGAGGCACGGCCCCCACCAAACGCCATCCAGGGTGTACATGACGGCACTAGCTCATAGCAGGGGGGATGCCACGTATCAAGCTCTCCACAGACCGGAGTGGGAAGGAACCCGCAAGGAGGTACGTCAATTCTTGCAAGATTGTAAACATTGTATGAAAAAGAATTTGTGGCTCCTATGGCCAAAGAGGACTCCTGCCCCTAAGCCAGGGAAAGAGATACCTGCTCACCGCGGTGGATACTCAGATGGGAGTGGTTGTTCACCTACCCAGTGGCCCAGCAGCAATACAGGTTGCTACTGTACAAGGGCTTTAGGTGATGGAGGCTGGACGGCTTGCCCGGCCTATATAGATTCCTGATAAGGGGACCCACTTTATGGGGCATGAGGTCAAGGAGTGGGCCGCGCAACATGACATTCTGTGGCCCTTACCCTGCTGGAAGATGACACCACCCATTACAGCCACAGTTGTACCGGCAGCAGAACCCAATGTGTGGTGGGATGCCACCACTAAAGGATGACAGTTACCTGCCACTGTAATCACAGCAGGAGAACACAATGGGCCGTGGGAGACCGTGACAGTATTCAACACCACCCGTGCAGGTGCTCTGCCATATGCTGGAGCTAAGGGAAGCCACCCTGGAAGGGGCTTGCCTGTTCACCCACACTCGATGGACTACCAAGGCAATCTTCAGGTCGTTCAAACCTTGGTGGGTTAGATACCCATCACGCAAACTGCTCTACTACCATGGCCGAGCTCCGGCGACAATGGGACCTGGTAAGGTAGGGAACCGGTTGCAGCAAGGGCACCAGAGATGATGGAAGAGAGGACAACACTGGGTGGGTCGGGCAGCATGCTTGGAGTATGGAAACAAGCAGACATCCAAGGCCTAGGGAATGCCCGAGGCCGAGACTTCCAATATGAAAGCCAGATCTAGCAGCTAATTAGGCCTGGAATGTTGCATGACGCCGGACGGGTGGAGAAGAATGGCACTGTCAACTGGAACTCTGAAGATGTGGGTGGGGTCTACTCACAGGGGAAGCTGGCCTGGTGGGCCGAAACATCAACCTGGTCAGATGCCTGCATTCAGACTCAGTTACGGCTGCTATTATATCTCGCTACCCTACAGAAGAAGGTAAGCCAAGCAACCAATGCTCCCACCAGCCTTGCTCACCTGTATCCAGCACTCTGTCAACATGGCTGGACGTTCAGGTACTATACGGCGGGCGTACCAACCCATATACTGTAAGCTGAGTGTATGCCACCCGGTGGGCAAACTCGCCCCTGTGAGCCACCATCCTAGTGGAATTAGGGATAGTGCAGGATGGCCAAGGGGTTGGTCCCCCTGGAGAGAGGTGGGGATGGTGGAATGGGTCCAGGAATCAATGGAAGCCCTTCTCCCCCTTTGGGTGTACCCAATGTAAAAAGGGATTGGTTCTGCCCGTGGGACTCCAGGGACATGAGAGCGTACAGGGACAGTTGGCCAATTTCCACTCACTGGGGTGGATAAGGGAGACTACTGGTATTTGGGTAATGGGAAATTCTGTTGGATGTGCGGAGAACATATAACAATTTTAAATTATAGTGTTAGTGCTGCCTGTTGCTTAATTTAATGATTGTTTGTAGTAATATGTCTTTAGTAGGGTTGCACATTGGAAATTGTATCAACCTCCCCAGATGGGAGCGACATAAACACCACACCCCTCCCTGGGACATGCCAACGGATCTAGTGGACTCAGTAGCTTGGCCGGAGCAAGTGGAGGAGGCCCACGGAAGTGATACGACAAGCCCCTGGTGGATGCACAGCTAGACTGGAACCGCACCATGCTCCGCTGAACCAAAGCTGGACTGTAGATGCAAACAATGAATCAAAGGATGGTGACAGACTGTGGGTGGTTCTCATGGCTGTGGGGGTGCGGGAGTGTTGGAAGGGGATATTGGTCCTAGTGGGTCATGCTAAGGTGCGTCGATGATATGTGCAGCTTTGGTGCTAGGATGCTGTTAATTGCACAGGCCCTCCACCAAAACTATCGTGGTCCCCAGCTCCAGGTTGCTCTAGGCATATAGAGGGGGGCGAAGGGGTGGAGTGTTGGAAGAGTGCCCTATCTGTGAATTCACCCCCCTCCCTCCACCTGAACAACCCTCAGCGCAGGCCCCCCCTGACTCTTGGGGTCCCCAGATCCCTGGTTGCTCTAGGCATATGGAGGGGGCCGGGGTGGAGTGTGGGAAGGGTGCCCTATATGTGAATTCTCCCCCTCCCTCCGCCTGAGCAACCCACAGCAAGGACACAGAACTGCTACACTACAAGGCTGTGAAACGGGAACTTTCTCAATCAGATAGACAACCTGGGAATACGGGGAGGGCTAACCGGTTCAAGGGGCTTTCGTATATGAGGCATTGCTGCTATTTTTAGTTGTAGGCATTTAGACTGAGCCTTGCAGAGCCTGCCCTGCTGATTAGTACTCGGAACCCCTCCTTAGCTTGCTTGCTGTGCTACAGCTATGTTAGTACATCCAATAAAGATGCAGAACTGATCACTCTGACTCGATGTCTGGTCTTTGGCTCATCATTTGCCCAATCTAAAGAACCCTGGAGCCGCCCTCTCGTTGGTGACCCAGGTGATATGGGTGGCATCTTCCCATAAGCTCTTTCTGTGTGCAGAGCACTTCACTAAATTCTTGAGAAGACACTAGAGTTAGTAGACATGATCCCTGCCCTCAAGGAGCTTTATAATCCAGTGGGAGAGACAGACATTAAAATAAATTAAAGATAAGGACAAAATAATAAAGTGAAAGATATGAAACCATCGCCTGAAACTGACACCTCTAGAGATATATCACTAATTCAAATCTTGAAGTTATAATTCTTCAAAAGTTCTGAAAAGAAAATCCATGATGATAAAAATCTCCAGAGCTTTGAGAGGTCACCCCATCTCAATAGCACTATCACCCCCATGATGATGTACCTCTGACTAGGAATGTCTCTTAGAGTCAGAAGTCTGTCCTGTATATACGTGTGTCTGCGTGTATGGTGTGTCGGTTGGAGAGGTCTCTGCAGTACTCTGCGGAATTCTCCTTTATTGGCTATAATCAGGAGCGTGGGTAATGAGATACAAAATAATTCATATTTGGGGATTGTGGGATTCATTTTCATAACCTTCATTTCCCTGTCATTCTCCCTGCCCCATAATGTCATTTATGACTCTTGTGATTTGTACCTCTCACATGCAGTTCATCTTTAAATCATGTTGTTTTTTCCTCTGCAGTTTTCCAGATCCATCCCCTTCCTCTCCTTATTATTTTTATTATTCTTCACTCTCTTATGCCCACCATACTGATGCCCCTATTCATCTTCTAAGTTTTTGAAATTACTCAATAGTACTATTTATTAAGCACCTACTATTTGCAAAGCCATGAATTAAGCAATAAGAAAAAATACATGGTGAGGCATTAGATATGGTCCCATTAATCTTGCCTGTCTTATGCCATCGAGTCATCTCCGACCCATAGCGACAACATGGACATATCTCTTCCAGACTGTCCCACCTCCATCTGGAATCGTTCTGGTAGCGGGATCCACAGAGTTCTCTTGGTAAAAATATAGAAGTGGTTTGCCATTGCGTCCTTCCACACAGTCAACTTGCGTCTCTGCTCTCGCCTATCTCCCATGCTGTTGCTGCCCAGAGCAACTGAGTTTTGACTTGTAGCAGATTGCCTTCCATCATCATCATCAATCGTATTTATTGAGCACTTACTATGTGCAGAGCACTGTACTAAGCGCTTGGGAAAGTACAAATTGGCAACGTATAGAGACAGTCCCTACCCAACAGTGGGCTCACAGTCTTCCACTTTCTAGCCCCTGCCCAAGCTAGGAATGGAATGGATATGCTTCTGCTTGACTCTCTCTCTCTCTCCTAGAGTCGAGACTGGTAGAGTACTGGAAACTCTCCGGGTGCGACCCTGAGAGAGGGGTCCATTAATACAGTAATATAAATAAATAAATTATGGATAATAAGTGCTTTGGGACTGATGGGGTTAGTATAGGATGAAAATCCCAGTGTAAGGGTGATGTAGAAGGGAGTGGAAGAAGAAGAAATGAGGGCCTAGTTCGGGAAGGGCTCATGAAGGAGATTTGCCTTCAATAAGGCTTTGAGAGTGAGAGAAAGATCATTTGCTGGATTCAAAGAGGGAGAGTTTCCAGGCCAGAGGTAGGAAGTGGGTGAGAAAATTGGTGGTGAGGTAGATGAGACTAGTCTGCAGTGGCGGCAATGAGAACTGTGTGATTATTTACTTATTTATAATGTTAATGCCTGTCTTCCCCCTCTAGGCAGTAAGCCCCTTGTGGGAAATAACGTGCTTACCAACTCTATTTTATTGTATTCTCCCAAGTGCTTAGTACTTAGTGCATAGTGCTGCATGGAGTAAGAGAAGCAGTGTGGTTCAGTGGAAAAGAGCATGGGCTTTGGATTCAGAGGTCATGGGTTCAACTCCCGACTCCACCAATTGTCAGCAGTGTGACTTTGGGCAAGTCACAACTTCTCTGGGCCTCAGTTACCTCATCTGTAAAATGGGGATTAAGACTGTGAGCCCCCCGTGGGACAACCTGATCACTTTGTAACCTCCCCAGTGCTTTGCACATAGTAAGTGCTTAATAAATGCCATCAAAAAAGCGCTCAATATACACTATCGATTTAATGATTGCTGTTTGCTCTTATTGAAACATCTCAATGTTTAGGGTTGCACCAACATTTAGGAGAAGCTGCATGGCTCAGTGGAAAGAGAATGGGCTTTGGAGTCAGAGGTCAGGGGTTCAAATCCCGGGTTTGCCAATTGTCAGCTGTATGACTTTGGGCAAATCACTTCACTTCTCTGTGCCTCAGTTACCTCAATTGTAAAATGGAGATTAATACTGTGAGCCCCCTGTGGGACAACCTGATTACCTTGTAATCTCCCCAGCACTTAGAATGGTGCTTTGCACATAGTAAGTGCTTAATTAATGCCATCATTATTATAACCCTTTCCAGGCTTGAGTTTCTCTTCATAGCCCATTATAGATCATTCATCCTTTCATTTAGACAACACCCTCTTGAACCTGCTAATATTTTCTACCTGTTCAACTTTCTGAATCCGTAAGTTCTGAATGTTTATCATCCACTATGTGTAGAAGAGCTAAGCCCTCAGAGCTGGTTAATCTAAAGCACACTTTCAAAACATGCCTCATTATATACTTCAAACTTCACATTTCTATCGTAATAATTCTAGTTAGCAAAGAGGTGGAGACCTGAAGTTTATATTGCACTTGATTGAAAGTCGTAAAACCAGGGGCTATCAATCAATCAATCAATCATATTTATTGAGTGCTTACTGTGTGATGAGCACTGTACTAAGTACTTGGGAGAGTACAATGTAACAGAGTTTGTAGAAAAGTTCCCTGCCCACATCCTGGTGTAGTGGATAGAGCATGAGCCTGGGAGTTAGAATGTCATGGGTTCTAATGCAGGGTCCACCACTTGTCTGCTGTGTGATCATGGGAAAATCACTTTACTTCTCTGTGCCTCTGTTACCTCATCCACAAAATGGGGATGAGGACTGTGAGCCCCATGTGGGATAGGGACTATGTGCAACCAGATTTGTTTGTATCCACCCCAGCACTTAGTACAGTGCCTTGGCACATAATACGTGCTTAACAAAATGCCATTATTATCATTATTATTGTTATTATTATCATTCCCTTTCTAAATGAGCTTAGTAGAATGACAAATTTCCTGGGTCTCATTTTGCCTATGTAATCAAAGGGAATAAAACTCCCCAGCTGATCGACATAATGGTCATTTCAAGTAATAATCAATGTCAAGAGCATTATCTTCTTATGAAGAAAAGTAGCAAGTCATAGTGGATAAAGCATGGGCCTGGAAACCGGATGACCTGAGTTCTAATTCCGGCTCTGCTACTTGCTCACTTTGTGACCTTGGGTAATTCACTTAATTTCTCTGTGCCTCAATTTCCTCAAATGCAAAATGGAGATTCAAAACCTGTTTTTCTTACTACTTAGACTGTGAGTCCCAGGTGGGCCAGAGACTGTATCCATCTGATTAACTTGTAACTACTCCAGCACTTAGAACAGTGCTTGACACATAGTAAGCACTTAACAAATACCAAAAGAAAAAATTAGAATCTCAGGTAAATAACCCCAATGGACAGCTTTCTTTAAATATGCTTTTAATTTTGAAAACATCTAAACATACTGAGTTCCTTAAGAAGCTGAGAAAATAAATTATTTTCCATA
>NW_024045064.1:0-16808 GCF_015852505.1 Tachyglossus aculeatus
ATTCTCTGCAGGGAACAAAACAACCCCAATCCATAACTCCCACGCAGAAATTTCCTCAACTTCTGGTTCACACAAACACACCTCCACACACCGACCTACACCCCCCCCACACATAACCATCTGTACAAAAACACAATTACACACATGCACACCGCCTGGGTGCTCATGTACCCCACAATGACTGGGTGAAACTTTTTCACACAAAAACAACAACCAAAAATCTACCCACTCCACCTTTTCTCTCTCACGTCCCATCCTTAGGGAAGTATTGTTATAATTTTAGTAATTTGAGGACTTTTTGTATGGTATTTAACCAGTTTGTGTCAGACACTACTCTAGTCTCTGGAGTAAATTAATCAAGTTGGACACATTCCATGTCCCACATGGAGTTCACTTTCTTTATCCAGATTTTATGAATGAAGTCACTGAGGTGCAGAGAAGTGAAGTGACTTGCCCAAGATCACACAGCAGACAAGTACCAGATGGTTTGGAAGTAGATGGTCCCTAAAGAAAAAGACATTTGTCTTCCCCTTCTCAAGTACTTGGAAATCCTTTCAGAACCCGCCTCCTTTCTTCACTTTAGTAAGTGACAAGAAGAACCGGTGCTATCAACAGGATTCTGGGGAGGGAAGGAATAGTTCAAAATCAAGGAACCAAGAAAATTATTTATACTCCCTAGAGTTTTATTCTTTCCATAACAAAGGGTTATTTTTGTTTTGATTTTTTTAAACGTAGGATTTCATTTTTGAATAACTTTAGTGAAGTGAAAGAGAAGAATAAAACAAAAGCCCAAAGCTATCTTGAGACTCCTTCCCTTGATAACCGAATGGTGTGTAAGGATCAGTGCTGTTTTCTAGGAGCAACTTAGCTGTTTACATGTATTTGAAACATGAGACTACTAATCAAGTGACCGTGTGGTAGTCTAGCTAAACTAGTAGTTTTATCTGGCCCTCCAAATTGAAGTAGTTTGCAAAAGTATTAGGATGCTTTCTGTTCACATGCCATGAGGAATACTTTATTTTATTGGGCATTGTGAGAAGAGTGCACGATCTGTGAATTTACCCCTTTCCTCCACCTGAGCAATTCACAGTGCAGGCCCTCCACCAAGTCTATTGGGGTCCCCAGCTCCAGATTGCTCTAGGTGTATGTAGGGGGCGAAGAGGTGGAGTGTGGGAAGAGTGCCTTATCTGTGAATTCACCCCCTCCTTCCGCCTGAGCATCCCATAGCAAGGACACGAAACTGCTACACTACAAGGTTCCAGAACGGAAACGGTCCCAATCAGATAGACATCCTGGGAACACGGGGAGGGGCTAACCGGTACAAGGGGGCTTCACACACAAACGCATGATAAGTACGGTATATAAGAGGCATTGCTGCAATCATTAGCTGTAGGTGTTTAGACCGAGCCCTGCATAGCCTGCCCTGCTGATTAATAATAATAAATAATAATGGCATTTGTTAAGCGCTTACTATGTGTGAAGCACTATTCTAAGCGCTGGGGCGATACAAGGTGATCGGGTTGTCCCACATAGGGCTCACCGTCTTCATCCCCATTTTACATATGAGGGGACTGAGGCTCAGCGAAGTTAAGCGACTTGCCAAGGGTCACACAGCAGACATGTGATGGAGTCGAAATTAGAACCCACGACCTCTGACTCCCAAGCCTGAGCTCTTTCCACTGAGCTTCGCTGCTTCTCGGCCCCCATCCCTGGCTTGCTTGCTGCGCTACAACTATGTGAGTGTACCCAATAAAGAGGCAGAACTGATCACTCTGGCTCGGTGTCTAGTCTTTGGCTCGTTGTCACCCAATCTAAAGAACCCGGAGCTGCTCTCTAGTCGGCGACCCCAGCTGACCTGGGGGGCATCTCCCCATACCATCACATGAACAAAAATATTTTTTATATTTATTTATTCATGCTTTTGATTTCATGATTCCCTACCCAAATTTTACAGATTCTGAACTCAAAATTGTTACCAGCTGTACTCCAAAGCTGTCTGGGAAGAGTACATAGCACCCCAAATCCTCCTGTACTCCTCAAAACATCCATCCGACTTGTATGGAACAAATCAGTTGCTTAGTGAATTATTTTCTGCTGCAGCTTCGAGGTCCCTTCCCCCTCCAAGATTATGTGATTTGTCATTCTCTAATGGCCGAAGCTAAAATGTGGAGCAACCAGGAAAAACACCGGGCTCAGTGCTGACGTCCCTGACATTCTAGGTTTCAGACAAGCTCTTATGTCTCTAGCTGAAACTGTAGCTAATAGCTAGAAAGTGAGATCGATCCCCATTCACTGTTCTTTAAACTATTGCCATGAAGTAGAGTTGAAAAACAATTTCTCCCAGCTGCTGCACTTCTCCTTGGGCATAATTTAGACTTGAGAAGCTGTTTTCATACTTTCAGTTTACTCAGAGTACCATTTAGAGGTACTCCAGGGGAACTTAGAAGGTTAATGCAACTTCTAAAGAGATCAAGGGTGGTTCCTTAGTCATTGGGAGAATCTGATTCACTTCCCTGAGTCACATGTGAATGTAAAATGGGAGTGATTTTTCATTCTTGGGAACAAAGTGATGTGGAACTTCACTCCAGATGCACTTGGAGTTCCAGGGCAGTGGTATCAAATGTGAACACTAGGGAGAATGTATGGTATTACCCAGTATGGAAGTTACAGTGGCAAAGATTCATTAATGCTCAGGCTGTACTGGGAGGAAGGGCATGTCCATCTCCAGCCAAGGGGGAAAATAACTTTCCTTGTTTTGCAACATTTTGACAATACAAAATTACCTGTTCAGTCATAATCATCTCACACCAATCTCAAGAGATAAAGAGCAGGTGAAGCCATAGAGATGAGTGCAATTTGCCACCCAAGATTCAACTCATCATCTAAACCCTGACCTAATAGTAATAATAATATTAATAAAGATAGTAATGAATGTGGAAATTATTAAATATTTACTGTGTGCCAGGCACTGTACTAAGCACTGAGGTAGATACAAGATCATTAGGTTGGACACAGTCCCTGTTGCACATACGATTCACCATCTGAGTACAGCACTTATGTAGATATTAATAATTTATTCATTTATAGTAATGTCTGTCTTCCTCTCTAGCCTGTACTCTCATTGTGGGCAAGGAATGTTTCTACCAACTCTGTTAAATTGCACCTTCCCAAGCTCTTAGTGCTCTGCACACAGTAAGTGCTCAATAAATACAATTAATCTTTTGATTGATAAAGAATTTGATAAAGATTGATAAAGAATTGAATTTGCTGCTATATTCTACAAATCACTACATTCAACCGGACTTTTCTAGTTTGTTATGTAATAGAATTTAAGATCATTCACTCCTACAAGTTCCAGCCTAACATGTCAGTTCCATTAATTTACAATCCTGAGTTTCCGCACTCTCCTCCCACCAGTTTTCTGTAGTTCACTACCACAGTAGTGGAAATGGTCTTGATCTAAACTGTAAGCTCCTCTCTAGAATTACATATATATCTGCAGTTTATTTATATTAATGTCTATCTCCTACTCTAGACTGTATTCTCACTGTGGGCAGGGAATTATTTCAATCAATCAATCGTATTTATTGAGCACTTACTGTGTGCAGAAGCACTGTACTAAGCAGCTTGGGAAGTACAAGTTGGCAACATATAGAGAACGGTCCCTACCCAACAGTGGGCTCACAGTCTAGAAGGGGAAGACAGACAACAAAACAAAACAAATAGACAGATGTCAATATCACCAGAATAAATAGAATTATAGCTACATGCACATTATTAATAAAATAAATAGAGTAATAAATGCCTACAAATATACACAAGTTCTGTGAGGAGGGCTAGGGAGTAGGGTAGACGGAGGGAGTGGGGGAGAGGAAAAGGAGGGGCTCAGTCTGGGAAGATCTCCTGGAGGAGGTGAGTTCTCAGTAGGACTTTGAAGGGATGAAGAGAGCTAGTTTGGCGGATGTGTGGAGGGGGGGCATTCCAGGCCAGAGGTAGGACGTGGGTCAGGGGTCGATGGCAGGACAGGCGAGAACGAGGCACAGTGAAGAGGTTAGAAGCAGAGGAGTGGAGGGTGCGGGCTGGGCTGTAAAAGAAGAGAAGGGAGGGGAGGTAGGAGGGGGCAAGGTGATGGAGAGCTTTGAAGCCGATAGTGAGGAGTTTTTGCTTCATAATGTGCAGGGAATGTGCCTATTATATTGTTAAATCGTACTCCCGCAAGTGTTTATACCAGTGCTCTAAACACAGTAAGTGCTCAATAAATATGCTTGAATGAATGAATAGTCTATAAGCTCTTTGTCGCTAGGGAACACATCTACCTACTTTGTTGTGGTGTACTCTCCCAAGTGCTTAATTAAGTGTTCAGCACAAAGTAAGCACCCAATAAATGAGATTGATCAATTAATTACTTACCAGAGGCAATGCACTACATACTTAATATAGTGTTCTGCCCACAGTAAGCACTCAATAAATACCACTGATTTATTGATTAATTGATCGAAGTGCTGGGAAACAGAAGCACATACCCTGCCACAAGAATCTCATCATTTGCGTTTGTTGAGGAATTATAGCCATATGAATCTCCTTCAAGGAAACTGAAGGAAGATATCCAACTGTAGTAGAAATAGCAGTCGTATAGAGTAATATAATGCTTAGACTAGCTGAAATAAGGACTCTGGTTACCTTTTAGCAGCGAGGAGTTAGAAGGGATAGGAGCTCTTAAGGAGACAAATGGTTCCACCATAAGAACTGATAATAATTGAGGCATTTGTTAAGTACTCATTCTGTGACAAGCACTGAACTACACACTGGGGGAAATAGAAGATAATCAGGTCCCACATGAGGCTCACAGTCTAAGTAGGAGGGAAAAAAGATATTGAATCCTGATTTTGCATAGATTTGTGGGAATTGAGGCACAGGAAAGTTAAGTGACCTGCCCAAGGTCACACAGAAGACAAATCAAGAAAACACCAGTTAAGAACACTCCTTAGGGTTGAATGGAGCATGGAGGAAAATCACTTATGAAGTGATTTTCTACATAGATTCCTAATTGTTCTTGAAAAGAATTGGCATGAGGCTTGGCAAAGCCTAGGAGAGAAGATGCACGAGTGATTGGTTCAGATAGGGGGTTGTGGTTGTTGACAATGTATGTCTGGGTCTCAGGGATAGCATCAGGTTTGGGAGGAATGGTTTTGGTATTTTGAGTGTTGCAGACGCAGGTTGCTTATTGAACTCAGATGAATTTGCTGCAGTTATTCAGGGGGAAAGAGATTAGATGACCTTTCATCTCTATGCTGATGACACCCAAATCTACATCTCTGCTCCTGCTCTCTCCCTCCTCCAGGTTCGTGTCTCCTCCTGCCTTCAGGACATCTCCATCTGGATGTCTGCCTGCCATCTAAAACTCGATATGTCCAAGTCTGAACTCCTTATCTTCCCTCCCAAACCCTGCCCTCTCCCTGACTTTCCCATCACTGTAGACGGCACTACCGTCCTTCCCATCTTACAAGCCTGCAACCTTGGTATCATCCTCGACTCTCCTTTCTCATTCACCCCACACATCCAATCCATCACCAAAGCCTGCCTAAATCTCACCTCAACATTGCCAAGATCTGCCCTTTCCTCTCCATCCAAACTGCTACTTTGCTGGTACAATCTCTCATCCTAGCCCGACTGGATTACTGCATCAGCCTCCTCTCTGATCTCCCATCCTCCTGCCTCTCCCCGCTTCAGTCCATACTTCACTCTGCTGCCCGGATTATCTTTGTGCAGAAACACTCTGGGCATGTTAGGGCATGTATACTCCCCCTCCACAAAAAATCTCCAGTGGCTACCAATCAATCAATCAATCATATTTATTGAGCGCTTACTGTGTGCAGAGCACTGTACTAAGCGCTTGGGAAGTACAAGTTGGCAACATATAGAGACAGTCCCTCAATCAATCTGCACATCAGGCAGAAACTCCTCACCCTGGGCTTCAAGGCTCTCCATCACCTCGCCCCCTCCTACCTCACCTCCCTTCTACAGCTCACCCCGCACCCTCCGCTCCTCTGCCGCTACTCTCCTCACCGTACCTCGTTCTCGCCTGTCCCGCCATAGACCCCCGGCCCACGTCAATCCCCCGGGCTTGGAATGCCCCCTCCGTCTGCCCATCCTCCAGGATAGCTCTCTTCCTCCCTTCAAGGCCCCAACTGAGAGCTCACCTCCTCCAGGAGGCCCTTCCCCAGACTGAGCCCCCTTCCTTCCTCTCCCCCCCCCCCCCCCCCCCTCCATCCCCCCCCCATCTTACCTCCTTCCCTTCCCCCACAGCACCGGTATATATATACATATGTTTGTACATATTTATTACTCGATTTATTCATTTATTTTACTTGTACATATCTATTCTATTTATTTCATTTTGTTAGTATGTTTGGTTTTGTTCTCCGTCTCCCCCCTTTTAGACTGTGAGCCCACTGTTGGGTAGGGACTGTCTCTATATGTTGCCAACCTGTACTTCCCAAGCACTTAGTACAGTGCTCTGCACACAGTAAGCGCTCAATAAATACTATTGATTGATTGATTGGAAAGTGTTAATGTTCTTCTAAAAAGTCATGACACCCTATATTTTCTAAAAGGGAATAGTACGTGCTTATGTATTTCAATTCCCTTTTCTGTAAAATGTGCAAAGTGAAAGAACACCCCTGTTTCTGGCACCCTTGTATGAAAATAATAGGATTTTTAGTGGTGTCATTAAACATTGATCACTAGCAGGTCCCTATTTGCTCAGGGGAGTGGTTTTCTGCTTGAGAGCACCATTTTTGTGTATTTTGCTTGTTTGTAATGTGACTAGGCCTCAGCCCTTCTTTTCTCTTCTTCTACTCCCTTCTGTGTCGCCCTAACTTGCTCCCTTTGTTCATACACCCACCCCCCACCCCACAAGTCCCACAACACTTATGCCCGTATCTGTAATTTATCCATTTATATTATTGTCTCTCTCCCTGTAGACTGTAAGCTTGTCGTGGGCATGGAATGTGTCTGATTATTTTTATTTTGTACTCTCCCAAACACTTAATACAGTGCTCTGCACACAGTAAGCTCTTAAGAAATATGATTGAATGAATGAAAGGGAAGACCAATCTTGAAATGATTATCTGCAGCGGTTCCTCAAGGGTCAGTTCTTGGTCCCCTTCTGTTCTCTATCTACACTCACTCCCATGGTGAACGCATTCACTCCCATGGCTTCAGCTTTCATCTCTATGCTGATGACACCCAAATCTACATCTCTGCTCCTGCTCTCTCCCTTCCTCCAGGTTCGTGTCTCCTCCTGCCTTCAGGACATCTCCATCTGGATGTCTGCCTGCCATCTAAAACTCGATATGTCCAAGTCTGAACTCCTTATCTTCCCTCCCAAACCCTGCCCTCTCCCTGACTTTCCCATCACTGTAGACGGCACTACCGTCCTTCCCGTCTTACAAGCCTGCAACCTTGGTATCATCCTCGACTCTCCTTTCTCATTCACCCCACACATCCAATCCGTCACCAAAGCCTGCCTAAATCTCACCTCAACATTGCCAAGATCTGCCCTTTCCTCTCCATCCAAACCGCTACCTTGCTGGTACAATCTCTCATCCTAGCCCGACTGGATTACTGCATCAGCCTCCTCTCTGATCTCCCATCCTCCTGCCTCTCCCCGCTTCAGTCCATACTTCACTCTGCTGCCCGGATTATCTTTGTGCAGAAACACTCTGGGCATGTTACTCTCCTCCTCAAAAATCTCAAAGTGTCTGCCTGTCAACCTACGAATCAAGCAAAAACTCCTCACTCTCGGCTTCAAGGCTCTCCATCACCTTGCCCCCTCCTACCTCACCTCCCTTCTCTCCTTCTACAGCCCAGCCCACACCTTCCGCTCCTCTGCTGCTAACCTCCTCACTGTACCTCTTTCTTGCCTGTCCCGCCATCAGACCCCAGCCCATGCCCTTCCCCTGGCCTGGAATGCCCTCCCTCCACACATCCGCCAAGCTAGCTCTCTTCCTCCCTTCAAAGCTCTACTGAGAGCTCACCTCCTCCAGGAGGCCTTCCCAGACTGAGCCCCCTTTTTCCTCTCCTCCTCCCCATCCCCTCCACCCTACCTCCTTCCCCTCACGACAGCACCTGTATATATATTTGTACAGATTTATCACTCTATTTATTTTACTTGTACATATTTAGTATTCTATTTATTTTGTTAATGATGTGCATCTAGCTTTATTTCTATTTATTCTGATGACTTGACACCTGTTCACATGTTTTGTTGTCTGTCTCCCCCTTCTAGACTGTGAGCCCGTTGTTGGGTAGGGACCATCTCTATATGTTGCCAACTTGTACTTCCCAAGTGCTTAGTACAGTGCTCTGCACATAGTAAGCACTCAATAAATATGATTGAATGAATGAATTAATGAATGGTATTTGTTAAGCGCTTACTATGTGCCAAGCACTGTTCTAAGCCTGGGGTGGATACAAGCAAAACCAGTTGGACACAGTCCCTGTCCCACATGGGGCTCACAGTCTCAATCCCCATTTTACAGATGAGGTAACTGAGGCCCAGAGAAGTGAAGTGACTTACCCAAGGTTACACAGCAGACAAGTGACGGAGCCAGGATTAGAACCCATGACCTTCTGACACCCAGACCTCTGCTCTATCCACTATGCCATGCTGCTTCCCACTATTTGTTATACTACCTCAATGTTGATGAGTGACAGCATACTTTGTTGTTGATAATCTTGGTCTTGTCATTTGACGTTGAATCTGTTCTGCAGTTGATGCTGGGAGGTTGTTTAGTAAGTTCAATTAGTCTTCTGGGGTACGTCCAGGTACCATAGCTGTACAGAAAGTCGAACACCCCAACAGCTTTATGGACCTTCACATTGGTGTTGTCTGCTGATCTTCTGAAAGTCAACTTGAGCTTTTTCAATTATTCTTCCACTTAGTATTCCTGCAAGATATAATGAGATCTGTCCTTCTCTCCCATCATCTCTCTCCTTCACAATGGAGAGAACTTGGGGGGTCTTACAAACCGGTGTTGGGGCTGAAGGGGTGACGCCTGTCTCATTTGAATGAGTGGGGAGAACCTACACTGGTCCCTGGTGCTCTTTGACCCCGAGAGGGGGATGGTTGACCCATGTCAGTCATAGGCCAGACTTGAAATGAAATTGATGAAAGCCACAGCTCTTCCAGGGAGTTTGTGTAAGGAAAATTCCTGAACTTTAAAAAAGCAAGTCTCTTAACTTCTCTAATCCCTTGTCTGCAAAATGGGGATTCAATACCTCTTTCTCTCTCCTACTTTAACTGTGACCTTCATATGGGACTTTCCCCCTGCCTTCTAGACTGTAAACTCATTGTGGGCAGTAAATGTGTCTGTTTATTGTTGTATTGTACTCTCCCACAGTAGGCTCTGAACACAGTAAGTGCTCAATAAATACGAATGAATGAATGAATGAAAAACAATAATTGTGGTATATTTTAGGTGCCAGGTGCTGTATTAAACGCTGAGGTACAAGCATACTGGGTCGGACATAGTCCCTGTCCCGTGTGGGACTCACAGTCTCAATCGCCATTTTCCATTTTACACATGAGAAAACTCAGTCACAGAGAAGTGCAGTCACTTGCCAAGGTCACACAGCAGACAAGTGGTGGAGTCGATTTTAGAACCCATGATCTTCTGACTTCCAGGCCTGTGCTCTATCTACTGTGCCATGCTGCTGATGTGATTATCTTGAATCTACCCTAGTGCTTAGTACAATGCTTGACACGTACTAAGCTCTTGACAAATACCACAGTTATTACTATCAATAATTATGCTGATAAGATAATAATAATAAAATAGGTCTCTTGGGAAGCACTCAAAATTCCAGTGACAGAAAGGTCATGGCAACTATTTTTCTTCACCAAATGGAAACTCTCTGAGTTTGTGATTCTTCAGGGACCTGGATCCAAATTACTGAAACCCCTGAGAAAAATGTCTCTCAAAATGTGCGGCGTAGGAGCCAGGGGAGGAAAAAGGGGCTCTATTTTATAATTAACTGGACAATCCCAAGCTTCAGATGACCTGGAATCAATTTGCTTCTTCCACTTGAAGGTAGTTAAAGCAAGGAAAGACCCTTCTTTCTGCCTTCTAAGTTGGCTCAGAAACATCAGGAGTTTGATTACTCCCCTCAAAATAATCTAAGTGGACAAAATAAAAAACCTTCCTAGAGGTGCATTCTCAGAACATTTGATCTACTCATTGACCACTTTTTTGAGGGCCATTAAAATGTGACTTTCCAGCTGAGATAAAGAAGAATAAATCCCATCAAAAATAATTAAGCTTGATCTATTTGATTGAGGGATCAATCAAATTCAAGTTTATGTTTATGGTAACCACCAGTCTGTCTTTCTGCATGCTGGTTTCTGTTTTATTCATCTGTAACCCTTGGGAGAGTACACTAGTAACCAACTGGTAGACACGTTCCCTGCCTACAATGAGTTTACAGTCTAGAGGGACATCTCATGTATCATTTGGCAACAGTCTTTCTGAGTCTACCCAATCTTAAGTGCTTTTCCGGGGAGATGTCTGATTCCTCCCCTGCTCCCTTGGGGCTCAGGGCCTTTACCTTCCCTTCCCAGATTCCTGTGATCATGGGCTACTGGCTTCATAGCCAGGAAACTAATCAAAACTGAGAAGCAGTGGATAGAGCACCAGACCTGGAAGTAAGAAGGTCATGAGTTCTAATCCTTGCTCCAACACTTGTCTTCTGTGTGGCGCTTGGATAAATCACTTCAGTTCTCTGTGCCTCAGTATCTCATCTGTTAAAAAGGGATTAAGACTGTGGAGCCTCACATGGGGACAGGGGCTGTGTCCAACCCTATTTATTGTATTCAACCCCAGCCCTTACTACCTACCCCAATATGTAGTAAAATGCTTAACAAAATACCGCAATTATTGTTATTATTATCTATTACCTTATAATAATAAATAAAATTTCCCTAGACATGCCTGCCAACCCTTGTTGCATTGTACTCTCCCAGACGCTTAGTTACAGTGCTGTGCGCAAAGCTTACCCCTTCTGCACCCCAATGTTAGTCAACCAGTAATTCTGTGATATCGCTTCACTCTTAGCCCTAGCCCTGTGCCGACCTTCACACCAGTAGGTGGTTTTCTTTTCAGCTTAGCTGGCACCGTAGGAGTATCTAGAGACCTGGCCATCCTGGTCTCCTACGTTTACATTTTCCATTGCCATCTCGAGGATTCGCTCTGCCGCTGGGAGACACCCACCTGACAAGCTGTTGCATCTTGAGCGGGACCCTCTTCTTTATCTACATTCGACCAGGTGCGAGCTTCTAGCTGCATGTGAATACAGTGGTGTCTCTTCTACACAGCTGTCATCCCCGTGTTGAACCACCGAACTGTATCTTGAGAATCAAAGAGGTGAAAGATGCTCTCCGTTTGGACCTTTTCAAAGGAAGAGATGGTTCTCTACAGGAAAGTAAGGAGAGTGATGATTGTGCATTTATCTCAGGAGGAAATCTGACAAACATACTCAGGGGTTAACGTTCTTTCCTAACTGCTGCTTGTAGCAATCCACCACCTCTAGTAACCATAATAATAATAATACAGTTATAATAATAATATGATGATGCTGATGATGATATATGTTAAGCGCTTACTATGTGCCAAGCACTGTTCTAAGCCTGGGGTAGATACAAGGTAATCAGGTTGTCCCACATGGGGCTCACAGTCTTAATCATTATCTTACAGATGAGGTAACTGAGGCACAGAGAAGTTGAGTGGCTTGCCCAAGGTCACATAGCAGACAAGTGGCGGAGCCGGGATTAGAACCCACATCCTCTGACTCCCAAGCCCATGCTCTTCCCACTACGGCCCCGCTGCTTCTGTAGACTGTCAGCTTGCTGTGGTCAGGGAATGTTTCTGCTATATTGTTGTGTTGTACTCTCCCAAGAGCTTAGTACAGCGTCCTGTATACATTAAACACTAAGTAATACGATTGATTGATTGACTCCAAGCTCCTTGTGAGCAGGGAACATGTCCACCATCTCTGTTGTATTGAACTCTCCAACTGCTTAGTAATACATTGCTCTGCACACAGTAAGTGCTTAGTAAAATACCATTAATTGATTGATTGGCAGGGGAATCTAAAACAGTTACATGACCCAGTATCCTTAGGCTGTGAGCCTTATGTGCAACCTGATTTTATCTTGTATCTACCCCTGTCCTTAGTACAGTGCCTGGAACATAGTAAGCTTTTAAATACCCAAGAAGCCCTAATGGAAAGAGGCCTCTTAATGCAATAATAATAACAGCAATAATAATGTACTTGTTAAGCACTTATTATGTGTCAAGTACTGTTCTAAGCACTGGGGTGGATACAAAATAATCAGATTGGGCACAGTCCACACAGGACTTGTAGTTTAAGTTGGAAGGAGTGGGGTTTAATCTCCATTTTGCAGATGAGGAAACCGAGGAACAGAGTGACTTGCCCAAGGTCACACAGCAGATTAGTAGCAGAGTTGGATTAGATGCCTTGGTCCTCTGACTCCCAGGTACATGCTCTATTCACTAGGTGAATTTCTCCCTACATCTTCAATTGATGGTAAGTATTAAGTTCTTATTGTGTGTAGAGTACTGTACTAAGCACTTGTGAAAGTAGCAAATAATCAGTACCGTTATTGTCAGATAAAACACACGTCACATAAAGAAATTACATGAAAATCAATCAATCATATTATTGAGCACTTACTATGTGCAGAGCACTGTACAAACGAGCTTGGGAAGTACAAATTGGCAACATATAGAGACAGTCCCTACCCAACAGTGGGCTCACAGTCTAAAAGGGGGAGACAGAGAACAAAACCAAACATACTAACAAAAAAAAATAAATAGAATAGATATGTACAAGTAAAATAAATAAATAAATAAATAGAGTAATAAATATGTACAAACATATATGACATATATACAGGTGCTGTGGGGAAGGGAAGTAGGTAAGATGGGGGGATGGAGAGGGGGACGAGGAGGGGTGAGGAAGGAAGGGGGCTCAGTCTGGGAAGGCCTCCTGGAGGAGGTGAGCTTCTCAGTAGGGCCTTGAAGGAGGGAAGAGAGCTAGCTTGGCGGATGGGCAGAGGAAGGGCATTCAGGCCCGGGGGGTATGACGTGGGCCGGGGGTCGATGGCGGGACAGGCGAGAACGAGGTACAGTAGGAGAATTAGCGGCAGAGGAGCGGAGGGTGCGGGCTGGGCTGTAGAAGGAGAGAAGGGAGGTGAGGTGGTAGGAGGGGGGCGAGGTGAATGGAGAGCCTTGAAGGCCGAGGGTGAGGAGTTTCTGCCTGATGCGCAGATTGATTGGTAGCCACTGGAGATTTTGGAGGAGGGGAGTAATATGCCCAGAGCTTTTCTGGACAAAGATAATCCGGGCAGCAGCATGAACTATGGATTGAAGTGGAGAGAGACACGAGGATGGGAGATCAGAGAGAAGGCTGATGCAGCAGTCCAGACGGGATAGGATGAGAGCTTGAATGAGCTCTCATTTTTTTAATGTGAAAAGTCACATTAAAAAAAAACTTTGCAAGAAGGAATTGCTAAAAACCATGATAGTATTTCATAGTTTTCATAGAACCTCAGATCACTGAGGCTTGAGGTTCTTTAGAGAATGTGTCCGAGGACATGAAGCTGAAGGAGAGGGAGGTAGCTTCAGAGGCAACAGAGTAAATTCCCTGAAGGAGGGATGTGGAATGTCCCAGAGCAAGGAAATCTGATCGGGCAATGTAAATGACAGAGTTTTATGTTTCATCTCTCAAGAAATCCTTCTGGTGCCCGAGGGATCTAGGCTGTAAAGCCCATTTGTTGGGATTAGGTCGTGGTTGGTTAGCGGCAGATGTATAAGAGAGTAAAGGTCAACTCTGAGATACAGTAAAACTAAGAACAATCTTCCTATCGTTTCTATGAACTTTGTGGTGAGGGTCAGACAGGGAGGGTACCAGGGAATGACATTGGTGAGTGATATGGAATTTCAAATATTTCACAGGCATCTTTGAAGGATAAAACTTAAGTTTGACTGGACTAAATTATTTGTTCCGAAATATTAGCTGTTTCCAAGTGAGTTAACAATAAGTGAAGAAGCTTCAACTGTTCCGGGTTTGTGACAGGGTTGATCTTTGTGAATATCACTGTTCAATAACAAGAGGCTGTGTGGCCTACTGAATAGAGCACATGTTTAGGAGTGAGAAGGACCTGGGTTCTAAACCCGACTCAATCACTCATCTGTTGTGTGATCTTGGACTACGCCCTAAACTTCTCTGTGCCTCCGTTACCTCATCTATAAAATAGGGATTAATTCTATGAACCTATGTGGGACATGGACTGTATCCAACCTGATTTTCCTGTATCTACTCCAGAGCATAGTGCAATGCTAAGCACATAATAAGGGCTTAACATATACTATAAATAGCAAACAAAAAGTGTTCTCAGTTTAATTTTAAATCCCATAAAAGGTGCTTTGGAAAACATGGAGACCATCTATTGGACTTGTGGAGAGGAGACAGGGGGGCCACAGTGTGATTATTTGTGTGCCAATCAATCAAGAGTATTTATTGAGTGCTTACTATGTGTAGAGTATGGCTCAGTGGAAAGAGCATGGCATTTGGAATCAGAGGTCATGGGTTCAAATCCCAGCTCCACCACTTGTCAGCTGGTTGACTGGGCAAGTCACTTCACTTCTCTGTGCCTCAGGCACCTCATATGTAAAATGGGGATGAAGACTGTGAGCCCACGTGGGACACCCTGAACACCTTGTAATCTCCCTAGTGCGTAGAACAGTGCTTGGCACATTGTAAGCGCTTAATAAATGGCATCATTATTATTACTAAGCTCTTGAGAGGCAGAAGGAGAACACTGAGAAAGACCAGCAATTAAGATAAGAAGAGAACCATGGGAGAACTGCATCAGTAAAATCAAGGTTAGAACATGTTTCCACTAAATTGTAAGTTCCATGACAGCAGGGATTGTATCTACCAGTTCTATATTATATTGTCCTCTCCAAAGAAGTGCTCTGCACACAACAAACACTCAATAAATACCACTGATGGGTTGATTGATTAAGCAGTCAAGGAGGATTAAGATAGAGTCAGGACATCTCCACCTGGATCTCTGCCCGCCACCTAAAACTCAACATGTTCAAGACTGAACTCATTGTCTTCCCTCCCAAACCCTGTCCTCTCCCTGACTTTACCATCACTGTTGACAGAAGTACCATCCTTCTCGTCTCACAAGCCCGCAAATTTAGTGTCATCCTCGACACCGCTCTCTCTCTCTCGTTCACCCCTCACATCCAGGCCGTCACCAAAACCTGCCGGTCTCAGCTCCGCAACATTGCCAAGATCCACCCTTTCCTCTCCATCCAAACCGCTACCCTGCTCGTCCAAGCACTCATCCTAGCACGTCTGGATTACTGTATCAGCATCCTCTCCGATCTCCCATCCTCTTTTCTCTCCCCACTTCAATCCATACTTCATGCCGCTGCCCGGATTGTCTTTGTCCAGAAACGCTCTGGGCTTGTTACTCCCCTCCTCATAAACCTCCAGTGGCTACCAATCAAACTACGCATCAGGCAGAAACTCCTCACCCTCGGCTTCAAGGCTCTCCATCACCTCGCCCCCTCCTACCTCACCTCCCTTCTCTCCTTCTACAGCCCAGCCCGCACCCTCTGCTCCTCTGCCGCTAATCTCTCACCGTGCCTCGTTCTCGCCTGTCCCTGCCGTCGACCCCCGGCCCACGTCATCCCCCTGGTCCTGGAATGTCCCTCCTCCCCACATCTGCCAAGCTAGCTCTCTTCCTCCCTTCAAGGCCCTACTGAGAGCTCACCTCCTTCAGGAGGCTGTGTCCAGGACTGAGACCCCTCCTTCCTTCTCCCCGTCCTCCCCCTCTCCATCCCCCTGTCTTACCTCCTTTCCTTCCCCACAGCATCTGTATATATGTATATATGTTTGTACATATTTATTACTCTATTTATGTATTTATTTTACTTGTACATATCTACTCTATTTATTTTTGTTAATATGTTTGGTTTTGTTCTCCGTCTCCCCCTTCTAGACTGTGAGTCCACTCTTGGGTAGGGACTGTCTCTATATGTTGCCAATTAGTACTTCCCAAGCGCTTAGTACAGTGCTCTACACACAGTAAAGCGCTCAATAAATACGATTTATTGATTGATTGATAGAGTAGAACATATCTCCTGAAAGTCTGGGATTGGAGGCTGGATTGTTCTCTGTCAGGGTGACATGTGTTGCAAGGTTTCCACTGTAGGTAGGGAACGTGTCTATCACTTCCATTGTATTATACTCTCTCAAGTGCTTAGTACAGTGTTTTGCACATAGTAAGTGCTCCAAAAATACCACCCACCCATAGACTGATTTCCAGGATAAACTTGGAGTTGGGGGTTGGGGGTGTGTGCTTCTGAATAGATTGCTCTGTCTGCTGAGCCCACACCTTGCGATTATCAGGTTTGCACTAATAAGAACCATGGTCACAGTGGCGCTTAGGACAGAAAAGCTCATTTAGAAACCATGTCATTTTCCAGTGTGGACATATTTATAAATACCCAGAGAGTTGGACCAGCAGAAACAGGAATCAGAGTCAATAGGTGGAAAAACAAATGAGGAAAATATGATAGGATTGAAGCGGATGGTAAGGCTTTGCTGCGTGTAACAGTGCAAAGGGATTTGTTATTTATTAGGATTTATATCTGATCGAGACAGTCACACATAGCACTTAAGGGAGAAATTCTAGTACAAGATAATTT
>NW_024045065.1:0-16441 GCF_015852505.1 Tachyglossus aculeatus
TCAGTCAATCAATTCACATTTACTGAGCACTTAAGGTATGCAGAACACTCATGATGATGATGATGATGATGATGGTAGTTCGTTATGTGCTTACTATGTGTCAAGCACTGTTCTAAACGCTGGGGTAGATACAAGGTAATTAGGTTGTCCTACATGGGGCTCACAGTCTTCATCCCCATTTTACAGGTGGGGGAACTGAGACACAGAGGACTTAATCGATTTGCCCAAGGTCACACAGCTGACAGGTGGGGGAGCCGGGATTAGCACCTATGACCTCTGACTCCCAAGCCCGTGCTCTTTCCACTAGGCCCCGCTGCTCCTCAAGCACTGTACTAAGTACTTAGGAAAATACAACAGATATGGTAGACATGTTTCCTGCTCACAATGAGCTTACCATCAAGAGGGGGAGACAAACATTAATTATAAATAAATAAATTACAGGTAGGTACATAAATTCTGTGGGACTGAGGGAGGTGTGACTAAAGGGTGAAAATCCAAGTGAAGTGCTACCAGTGGTACTAATCATGCTGGTTGACAAGCTCTGAACTAAGTGGAAAGAACACTGGATTCAGCATATCGAAGCAGTCTCTGCAGCACTCTGAGTGAGCACTCAGTAAATACCATTGATTGATTGTTACTTGGCTTGATTTTTCTTTCTGTCAAATGGGACCAAGGTGTTTCAAGAATGAGTGAAATGTTAGGTAATATAAATTAAGTACCTTGGGTTCCATGGAAAAAAAATGGTGCTAAAGAAATTCAATTATCTTTATCTTTTCAAGTAAACCGGGACCCTGTTGTGCATGCTCACCGGTCTGATCATCACCAACACTGAATTGATGGAAAAAAGGAACAATGTGACCGAATTCCTTCTCTTGGGACTCACCCGGAATCCAGAGTTGCAGAAACTTTTATTTGTTTTGTTTCTAATCATTTACCTGGTAACTCTTTTGGGAAACCTGCTTGTGGTTATAAACCATCAAGGCCAGTCAGAATCTCAGCTCCCCTATGTACTACTTCCTCTGGTACTTATCTTTCATAGGTGCTTTCTACTCCTCTTTCACTGCTCCCAAAATGATTGTAGACAGCCTGTCTGCTAGAAAAGTCATATCCTATGATGGCTGTATGGTCCAGCTCTTTCTATCACACTTCTTTGGAAGGACTAGACTGTAAGCCCATTGTTGGGTAGGGACCGTCTCTATATGTTGCCAACTTGTACTTCCCAAGCACTTAGTACAGTGCTCTGCACACAGTAGCGCTCAATAAATATGCTTGAATGAATGAATGACAGAGGTCATCCTTCTCATTGTGATGGCCTTTGATCATTACATGGCCATCTGCAAACCCTTGCACTATTTCATCATCATGAACCAGCAGGTGTGTGTCCCACTGGTGGGGGTAGCCTGGGTATTGGGCTTCTTTCATTCAATAATTCAGATTCCCATTCTATTCCAGCTGCCCTTCTGTGATCCCAATGTCATTGATCCATTTTTCTGTAACTTGTAACCCTTTGTTGGAACTCGCCTGCACAAACACCTACGTCGTGGGCCTGTCGGTGTCTATCAACGGTGGCCTGATCTGCACTGTCTGTTTCCTCATGTTGGTCGTCTCCTACATGGTCATCTTGAACTCTCTAAAAAGTTATAGTTCAGAGGGAAGGTGCAAAGCCCTCTCCACCTGTGGCTCTCACGTCAAGGTTGTCATGCTGTTCTTTGTTCCCTGTATCTTCACCTATATGAGGCCTGCCTCCACCTTCCCCATGGACAAAACAGTGGCCATATTCTATGTTTTCAGTACTCCCATGTTATACCCCTAGATCTACAGTGTGAGAAATGAGAAGGTGAAAAATGCCATGAGGAAGATATGGAGCCAAATAATGACTTCAGGAGATAAGTGAATCACTTTCTGAGAATTACGTTGTTTTTTTTCAGTGGGAGAAGGAAGAAACTAGTGGGTTCTTCAAATGCTTTAAGGAAAATCACTTTGGCATAATCTCTTCTACATGAACCATACTTGAAGGTTTTAATGTATTTTGAATTGTCGGAACAATGAATGCCATTTCCTGTACATGTTTAAGTCTTCCTTCTCATTATCCACATTAATTAAAAAACTCCTTTTAGTACATTCTAATGGTAATTGGAATCCTCTTAAGGGAAGAATAGAAGGGAAAGCAGATAGTTTTGGTAAATGAGAGAACACTCAGGATTATATACTCAATAAGTGAAATCAATGTGTCCAGGGTGACATAGTAATGACTTTATGGGTGAAGGAGAAGAGAGATTTTTTTTTGGTATTTGGATAGATTTGAAGCAGCAGAGCCAACATTCTGTATGAAGAAAGAAGGAGCAAAACCTTAGGGACCACCTGGACTTGGGAAAATCATTAAGAATGTCCCATGCCTGCACAAGTGGGCCCTGCATCAGCTTTTTAATCACCAAAGTATCCACCCACTTTCAGATGAAACAAAACCCATCTTGAATATACTCCAACACAAAAATATCTCTTGATGGACAATATTCCTCTTTGACAGTGAAACCTGAAAGTCATTCAGATTATTGTTGCTATACATAATGTAGAATGGTTATCTCACCATCACTAAACACAATAATAATAATTAGAAGAATAATGAAAATAATGACAATTGTATTTAAGTGCTTACTATGTGCTAAATGCTGTACTGAGCCGTGAAGTAGACACAGGATAATCTGACTGGACAGGTTCTGTCCCACAAAGAGCTCACAGTCCAAGTAGGAGGAAGAGTAGGTATTTAATTCCCATTTTACAGTTGCGGAAACTGAGGCGCCATTAAGTGAGGCAACTTGCCCCAGGTCACATATCAAACAAATGGTAGAGTCGGGATTAGAACTCATGTCTTCTGACTCCCACATCTGTGATATTTCCACTAGGCCATGCTAGTTCTCCAAATCCAATCCAAATTTAGTTTAGCAATCTCATGTTACCAAAAATGTTAGTTAAATTGTCCAGATGGTTTGCTGTCCATCTTCTGGAGAATTAAAATTCCTTCAAGAGGCTTAATGATGACCTTCTGTAGCCCTGTCAGAGCAAGCATACCCTGTGCGTGGCTCAGTGGAAAGAGCACGGGCTTTGGAGTCAGAGGTCATGGGTTAAAATCCTGGCTCTGCCAACTGTCAGCTGTGTGACTTTGGGCACTGAACTTCTCTGTGCCTCAGTTCCCTCATCTCTAAAATGGGGATTAAGACTTTGAGCTCCCCGTGGGACAACCTGATCACCTTGTAACCTCTCCAGTGCTATGTGAACAGTGCTTTTCACATAGTAAGTGCTTAATAAATGCCATCATCATCATTATTATTATTATCACATTTTTCTATGTGAAATATTACCTTGGACAGTATCTCAAATCTTATACACCTTATTACTTGGTCTCATCTGTAATTTAAATTGTAAGCTCCTTGAGGACAGGGATCAGGTATTTTCATTTTATAGGAGAAGCAGAATGCATGACCTAGTGGAAAGAGTATTGGTCTTGGAGTCAAGGGACAAGAGGTTTAAACCCCTCTTCCACTTACTGTGTTACCTTGGGCAAGTCACTATTTCTTTGTGGTACTTATTAAGCACTTACTCTGTGCCAAGCACTGTACTAAGCCCTGGGTGGATACAAGATTACAATAATTATTCTATTTGTTAAGTACCTACTATGGGCCAGGTACTGTACTAAGTGCTGGACACTGTACCAAGCTCTGGGCACCATATTGAGCACTGGACTCTGTCCATATCCCATAAAGGGCTCGTAGTCTAAGTGGGAGGGGGTAGGATTTGATCCCGTTTTACAGATGGGGTAACTGAGATACAGAAAAGTTCAATGACCTATCCAAGGTTACACAGCACACAAGCAGCAGAGCCAGGATTAGAACCCAGTTCATATTACTTCCAGGCCCGTGCTCTTTCCTCTAGCCTACGTTGCTTCCCACTTAACTTCTCTGTGCTTCAGTTTCCTCATTTGTAAAACTAGGAATAAGATCCCTGTTCTCCTCCTCTCTTAGACTGGGAGCCCCATATGGGAATGCAACTGTGTCAGATCTGCTTACATTGGGGTAATGTAAAGCAGAAGCTCCTTACCATTGGCTTTAGAGTACACGATCACCTTGCCTCTTCCTACCTCACCTTGCTACTCTCCTACTACAACCCAGCCCACACTTGAGAAGCAGCATGGCTCAGTGGAAAGAGCCCGGCCTTTAGAGTCAGAGGTCATGGGTTCGAATCTCAGCTCCGCCACATGTCTGC
This sequence comes from Tachyglossus aculeatus, assembly GCF_015852505.1. Lineage (NCBI taxonomy): Eukaryota > Metazoa > Chordata > Mammalia > Monotremata > Tachyglossidae > Tachyglossus > Tachyglossus aculeatus. The sequence goes on from NW_024045065.1 coordinate 4,261, forward strand.
TGTGTGACCTTGGGCAAGTCACTTAGCTTCTCTGAGCCTCGGTTCCCTCATCTGTAAAATGGGGATTAAGCCTGTGAGCCCCACGTGGGACAACCTGATCACCTTGTATCCCCCCCAGCGCTTAGAACAGTGCTTTGCACATAGTGAGCGCTTAACAAATGCCATCATTACTATTACTATTACTTCGTTCCTCTTACATCACCCTTCTCTTTCTACCTCGATCTCATCTATCTCACTGCCAGCCCCTCACCCATGTCCTCACCATGGTAAGCCACTTAACTTCTCTGTGCCTCAGTTACCTCATCTGTAAAATGGGAATTAAGTCTGTGAGCCCCACGTGGGACAACCTGATTACCTTGTATCTACCCCAGCACATAGAACACTGTTTGGCACATAGTAAGTGCTTAATAAATGCCATCATCATCATCATCATCGTCATGTCCTACGTCTGGCCTGGAATGCCTTCCCTCTTCCTATCCAAAAGACATTTACTCTCCCCACTTTCAAAGCCTTACTGAAGGCACATCTCCTCCAAGAGGACTTCCCTGACTAAACTCTTATTTCCCTCTTGACTTGGTCCCCTCATTCATCCACCAACCCAGCCCCACAGAACTTATGTACATATCTGTAATTTATTTATTCATATTAATTTCTGTCTCCCCCTCTAGACTGTAAACTCTGTATTTGCAGGAAATGTGTCTGTTATAGTGGTGCGTTGTACTCTCCCAGTCACTTAGTAAAGTGCCCTGAACAAAGTTAGCACTCCATAAATACTACTGATTGGTTGATTTATTGATTGCATCTACTCCAGTTTTTAGTACGGTGCTTGGCACCCTAGTAAGTATCATTCTTATAATTATTTTACTATTTCAAATGCTTAGTACAGTGCTTTGTACTCACACATCCGTGACACGTATGTATATATATCCTAATACTCAGTTGCTTCCCTTACCTGTAATTTATTTTAATGTTTATCTCCCCCACTCTATTGCAAGCTCCTTTAGGTCAGGGATCATGTCAACCAACTGTATTGTACTCTCCTACGTGCTTAGCACAGTGTGCTGTCCAAAGTAAATTCTCAATAAATACGATTTATTGATTGCTCTGTATACAGCAGACACTCAATAAATGCTATTAATGAATTGATTGAAGAAATACTGGACTTCACTGCTATGGAGATATCAAAGTTATCCCTTCGGTTCCCTCTAGACCGTGAACTTGTTATGGTTCGGGAAACTGTCAGTTGTTGTATGGTACTCTCCTCTGTGCTTAGTACAGTGCTTTGCACACAGTACATGCTCCTTAAATACCTTTGAATGAAATAGTGAAAGTTCAGCTGCTATTGCTTTATTGGGGCCAGTTTAGTGCACCTTCAAATGCCTAGTTAGGAAATATGAAATATTTTGTCCAAACAGAACTCCTGTAAGGAGGTAACAGGCCGGAATCGGGCACATATACCTAGCCAGATAACTTGCTGCTTATTTCACATCTGCCTGGCCTCTGGATGCATTCATCCTTGAAGAATCTCTGCAGATGTTACACACCATAACAGGATGGTATAGAAGTAGCAAATTTCCTGGACACTGAGAAACTCCTCAGTGAATTCAGCCAGTGGAGAAATAGCACTGTGAGAATGATGAAACTCTTGTTGTTATTGTTCTTAATGGATTAAGGTAATTCATATCATGGCGTTCACATCATACTGAACATTTTCTATATAAAGTGCTCTTCAAGGAAACAGAAGTGAGATCTCCCAAGATCAGTTCAAATCCTCCAAAGGGGGACATGCAGGTTTGTTCCAAGTAAAATCCACTTTAGTCATTTTTTTTGCAAACCTTCGACAGAAAGAAGATTTGGTGCCATTAGAGATATGGTTTTCATCAGATTCTTGGATGTTAATGGAGTTCTCCCTAGAAGTGAAAACAATTTTCTGAAAACTTCTCAGGATTGAGAGAGAAGATTTCTGACACTAGAGATTCTGATCCTGTTGTTGGGTAGGAACCGTCTCTATATGTTCCCGACTTGTTACCGTAAAGCCACATCTGTTTCCTTGAGCTCTTCCATCAGCATTCCTTCTTGAGCCAAATGGATAACAACAAAATTATCCTGATTACCTTTTATATACCTCAGCCCATAGAACAGTGCTTGGCACATATTAAGTCAGTGACTTCCTAGCTATACTTGCTAGTAAGCTAAGTAACTTAAGCTCTAGCTAGCAAGTGATTGACAAAAACACAATTAATGAATTATATCCGAGTCACTGCTGTTTGGTACATTCCATGAAGGAGCAATGCCCCTACTATTTGGCCAAATCCTCCAAGGAAGCTTGTGGATCAATTATTTATAGTTTAGCTCCTTTATTGTGCAAACCGTGTAAGTGCATATGGGGGACATTGTTACATTGTGTTTCTCCCAAGCACTTAGTACGGTGCTGTGCACACAGTAAGTGCTCAATCAGTACAAATGAATGAATGAGTGACTTTATCCTCCACTCTATGCATGGACACGAGAAAATTCTTGGCCATTTCTGTCCTTTGTGTTTACTTGGCTATCACTGTCACTTGAATATTGGCTCCAGCCATATCCCATCAGAGGCTAAGTCATCAGCTGTAAAACTGTCAGGATTCTGCCATCCCAATTGTGATTCTGTTGTGTATTTCTCTGGACAGCGGCGTTACACACTGGAAAAATGGCTGGAGAATTTCCTCTCTTACTTCCAGCAGCTCGTAATCATAATGGCCTTCGAGTATGAATCTATATATACATATATATATATATATATATATATAGTTAGATTTTCTTGAATGTGAAAGAGAAGAGAAAGAAGGATCATTTACCAGAAAGAGGAAATTTGAACTTTTGTTTCATGGGACTAGTGTCAGAACATGGCCGTTACTTGTAAAATGGAGAGAGCGGTGACCCACCCATGCTAAGACTGAACTCCTTATCTTCCCTCCCAAACCCTGTCCTCTCCCTGCCTTTCCCGTCACTGTGGATGTCACTACCCTCTTTCCCATCTCACAAGCCCGCAACCTTGGTGTCATCCCCGACTTCACCATCTCATTCTCCCCACGCATCCAATCCGTCCCCAAAACCTCCCGGTCTCACCTCCACAACATCGCCAAGATCCACCCTTTCCTCTCCATCCAAACCGCTACCTTGCTGGTTCAATCTGTCATCCTATCCCGACTGGATTACTGCATCAGCCTCCTCTCTTACCTCCTATCCTCCTGTCTCTCCTCACTTCAGTCTATATTTCACTCTGCTGCCCGGATCATCTTTGTGTAGAAATGCTCTGGGCATGGTACTCCCCTCTGCAAAATTCTCCAGTAGCTGCCTGTCAACCTCCAAATCAAGCAAAAACTCCTCACTCTTGGCTTCAAGGCTCTCCATCACCTCCTCTTTTCTCCTTCTACAGCCCAGCCAACACCCTCCACTCTTCTGCTGCTAACCTCCTCACTGTGCCTTGTTCTCACCTGTCCCGCCGTCAACCATTGGCCCACGTCTTTCCCCTGGCCTGGAATGCCCTTCCTCCACGTATCCGCCAAGCTAGCTCTCTTCGTCCCTTGAAAGCCGTACTGAGAGCTCACCTCCTCCAGGAGGCCTTCCCAGAATGATCCCCCTTTTTCCTCTCCTCCTCCCCATCCCCCCGCCCTACCTCCCTCCCCTCCCCACAGCACTTGTATATATTTGTAGAGATTTATTACTCTATGTATTTTAGTTGTACATATTTACTATTCTATTTCTTTTGTTAATGATGTGCATATAGCTTTAATTCTATTTGTTCTGATTATTTTGACATCTGTCTACGTGTTTTGTTTTGTTGTCTGTCTCCCCCTTCTAGGCTGTGAGCCCATTGTTGGGTAGGGACCCTCTCTATATGATGCTGACGTACTTCCCAAGCGCTTAGTACAGTGCTCTGCACAGAGTAAGCTCTCAATAAATACGACTGAATGAATGAATGAACACCATCCCTCTTCCATATGGGGATCACAGTTTCAATCCCCACTTTACAAGTGAGGTAACTGAAGCCCAGAGAAGTGAAGTGACTTGTTCAAGGTCATACAGCAGACAAGTGGCAGATCCAGGGTCAGAACCCATGACCTCTGACTCCCAGGCCTGTGCTCTATCCACTTAACCATGCTGCTCCTCATCCCACCTTTAGCCCCCCATCACTTATGTACATATCCATAATTTATTTAGGTATTTTAATGTCTGTTTCTCCAAATACACTGTACGCTCCTTGTAGGCAGGGACCATGTTTACCAACTCGGTTGTATTATGTTCTCCCAAGCACTTAGTACAATGCTCTGCACATAGTGTAAGTGCTCAATTAATATTAGTGATTAATTATTACTTTCTTACATTCCTAATCTCCCCTTCAACATCCCTATGTCCCTCTAGTATACCACTCTGATCTGTTCATCCACACATTAATTCGAATCTCCTGAACCTACTAATATTTTCCACCAGCACTTCTTCCTGTTACAGTGAACAGTTACAGAGAAGTAGCTTGGCGTGTGGACAGAGCACGATACTGGTAGTCAGAGGAACTAGGTTTTAATCCTGCCTCTACCACATGTCTGCTGTGTGACCTTGGGCTAACAACTTCACTTCACTTCTCTTCTTTTCACTTCTCTGTGAGCTCTGTTAAGACTGTGAGCCCCATGTGGGACATGGACTGTGTCCGATCTGATCAGATTGTACCTTCCCCAGTGCTCAGTATAGGGCACGGAACATGGTAAGTGCTTAAAACGTACTATTAAACAAAACAAAATACAGTGAAGGTGAAATGCTCATTACTGCAGGGTGAAGTGTTTTCTTTTCTTTGGTTTGAACCATCCTCCCAAATCTTTGCAGCTTGTCACCTTCTCCACATGTGGTGTTATTCGCTCCCCTCTTCTAGACTGTAAACCCGGTGTTGGCAGGGATTGCCTCTTTATTCCTGAAGTGTACTTTTCCAGCGCTTACTACACTGCTCTGCACACAGTAAGTGCTCAATAAATATGATTGAATGAATGAATGAATGCCTACCAATTCCAGATTTGCTCTGTCTGCAGCCTTCATAAGTTTAATGACTTTAATCACACCACCTCTCAGATTTGAACATTAATGCTTTAGTTCTCTTTTCACAAGGAAGCTTCGTCACCCCCCTAATCATCTCTGTTGTTCTTCTCTGGCTCTTCTCCAGTTCCACTTTATCTTTCTCAAGATGGTGCAACCAGATCACATATCAAGTTACTTTGAGATCTCTTCCCTTGAACCATGCTTGATAGCTCTGAGTCCATTTTCATATAATTATAATTTGGATTGTTTCTCCTTAGGTGGATCATCTTTTCCTTATTCACCTGAAATTGCTCTCTCCCTTTAAAAATATATCAACCATCCTATAGACTAGTAAAATATCTACCACCATCTTCCTCTCCCCTGTTGCAGTACAAACGAGGCTAAGAATATTTCTGACAGAAATACTACTCTGTTACACCTTTGTTTAAACAACCTAGTGTCTTTGGACACCTAAAAATGGTTCCTTGACTTTTTGAATATGTGCATATCCTCTAGATTGTGAGCTCGTTGTGAGAAGGAACATTTATACCAACCCTGTTGTGCGATAATCTCCCAAGGGTTTAGTATTGTGCTCTGCACACAATAAGCACTCAATAAATATGATAGGATTTGTTAATGTCCTTTTTTTCTTTTTCTTATTTTTCTGTAATGTTCTTTGGGTCTGACCCCCAACTAGGCTATGAGTTCCTTGAGAGTGAAGATTATGTTTTAGAAATCTGTTCAACTGTGCCAATCATTTAGCAGAGTAATCTGCACAAAAACAGGTGCTCAACAAATACTTTTGATTGATTGCTTGATTGCCTACTGTCAGATAGTGGTGGGAATGCCTTGTAGGTCTAGCCCATTCACATTATTGATTTTCTGTATTTTTGACTATCTGGATTGTATTCAGTTCTGAATGATCAGAGACACAGCATGGCCTAGTAGATAGAGCACGAGTATGGGAGTCAGAAAGACCTGGGTTCTATTACTGGCTCCACTATTTGCCTGTTGTGTGACTTAGGGTAAGTCACTTCACTTATCTGTATCTCAGGTACCCCATTTGTAAAATGAGGATTAAGACTGTGAGCCACTTTTGGACCATGGACTGTGTTTAACCTGATTAGTTTGTATCTATCTCAAAACTTAGTACAGCGCTCAGGAACATAATAAGTACTTAACTAGTTCCATAAAAAAGGATCCAGTTTATGTGAAGTGGTATTGTTATGCACATTTTTTTATATTTGTGGTACTTCCTTGTTAGATGGAAAACTCTTCAAGGACAGGAAGTGAGTTTTCTCCTCCCTTGTCTTCTGAACAGAGCTGATGCTTAGATAATCAGTGCAGCTATGTAACTGTGCAATTAGAAGAGTTGAAACCTGGAGGTCCCTTTTAGCCTAATTATTTTGGATATATGTCAAAAATTCAGCAATAGAGAACCCTCAAATGTCTTCATATTTGGTCATTATGACTCCAATATGGATTAGATTTTTATTCTCTTTCTAGATAAACCAACTCTTACCCATGTCCATCATGGAAAACCTGAAGAAAAAAATGTGACTGAATTTATCCTCCTGGGTTTTACCCAAAATCCTAACAGTCAGAGAACATTCTTTATCATTTTCTCTTATCCTATCTTGTCACCGTGATGGGAAATCTGCTCATCATCATAACCATAAAGGCCAGTCAAACTCTGGGCACCCCCATGTACTTTTTTTCTGGCCTATTTGTTCTTCATAGATACCTGCTATAGATCCTGTGTTGCTCCCAAGATGATTATAGATTTGCTGCAGGAGAGGAAAACGATCTCCTTCCGTGACTGCATGTCACAGCTCTTTGTAGGTCATTTGTACACCAGTGCTGAGATCATCCTCCTCATGGCGATGGCCTTTGACTGCTACATGGCCACCTGTAAGCCCCTGCACTACACAGCCATTATGAGTCAGCACGTGTGTGGCCTGCTGATGTGGGTGGCCTGGATAGGAGACTTCCTTCAAGCAACCATCCAGATCCTCTTTATGGTCCAGTTGCCATTCTGTGGCCCTAACGTGATCGATCACTTCATCTGTGACTTGTTCCCTTATTTGAAGCTTGCTTGCACAAACACCCAGGTCTGCCGCCTGGTGGTCGTGGCCAACAGTGGGGTGATGTGTATGATAAGTTTTCTCCTACTGGTCTTTTCTTACATCGTCATCTGGCACTTCGTGAGGACTCACATTTCTGCAGGGAGATGGAAATCCCTCTCTACCTGTGTCTCCCACATTGTCATAGTCGTTTCGTTCTTCTTTCCATGTATTTTCATGTACATAAGGCCCAGGTGCATTCTCCCTGTGGTCATATCGGCGCCCATATTTTACACTATCATCACCCCCATGTTGAACCCCTTCATCAACACCATGAGAAACACGGAGGTGAAAAGTGTCATGAAGAAGCTGTGGAGCAGGAAAGTGAAATGAATGCTTTCATTTATGCAAGTAGTTGGGTGAGGAGAGTGTTGACCTGAGAGACTGAGAAGGGACAGGAACTGTTCATGGATTCCAGATCATCTGGGGCATGAACATAAAGGTCTGGGCTCATTCTGGGCACAGATACAGGGGGAAGAATAAATAAACCAAATCTCTGGATGGAGGCTGGGTTGTCTTGCCACAGGCCACGTATCTCTTCTCCCTTTGGTGTAGTTAGGAGCACTACCATGACAGCTGGTCTCTTCTTGGGGACCAGTTCATGTCCTCCCCTTTCCTCCACCCCCAAGATGCCCCCAGGCAACTAGCTAGGGCCAGCAGATTGGAAGCTGGAACAGTAATGTTCTTAGTCTTTATAAGGAGGGTTGGCCATGCACTCACTTTAATAATGGGACCACACTGAAGGCTCCTTTAACACTATCAAAGTGTTACTGGCAGGACATGTGACTCAAACCTCTCCAGACCATACTGTGCCCTATAGCCTGAGGACCTCAGTAATAATGATATTGGTATTTTGTTGAGCACTTAATATATGCCAAGACCTACACAAAACACCGGATTAGATACAATATCATCAGAGTGGGTACAGTAATGTGCCAGTTTACTCGCTGTATCCTGATCTTGTCTATCTCACTTCCATCACCTTTCCCATGTCCCCCAGCCCCCCCCCCCCCCGTCCCAGTTTGGAACCCCCTCCCCCTTCCAAATTTGCCAGACCATCACTCTCTTCACCGTATTCGCCTCTACCACCCCCTCCAGATTCTTGTAGCCATCATCTACCTCCCCTCCGGCCCCACCTCCAACTTCTTTAACGATTTTGACGCCTTCCTCACGTTCCTTCTCTCCTTTTCAATGCCCACTCTGATCCTTGGAGACTTCAACATCCCTGGTGACTCTTCTGCTGCCCACCTTCTATTTCTCCTTGACGCTGCCAACCTCTTGCTCCACCCCACCTCGCCCACTCACCAACTTGGTCACATCATCTCACTTCATCATCTCTTACCGCTGCATTGTCTCCACCCTCACCAATTCTGAAATCCCTCTCTCTGATCATAACCTTCTCATCTGCCTCCTCACTCACACTCCTTTCCCCTGTAAATCTATATTACTCCCGCACAGAGACCTCCGCTCTCTCGACCCCATCCATTATTCTGAGGGCCCCACTTCGCCTCCCTTTCCTCTCTACCCGATCTTTATGATCAGATTACTGCTCTCAACTCTACCCTCTCTACTTAGCTCGACTCGCTCACTCCCCTTTCCCTTCACCGGTCTCGTACCACTAACACACAGCCCCGGATCACTGCCAATGTCCGCCTCTTTTGCTCTTATGCTCGAGCAGCTGAACGCTGCTGGAGAAGGTCTAAGCACCATGCCAACCTCGTTCACTTCAGGTTTATCCTTTCCTGCCTTAACCCTGCCCCCTCCTCTGCCAGACAAAATTATTTCTCCTCCCTTATTGACACCTATGCCCATCATCCCCTTCAGTTCGTCCGTACATTGAACTCCCTTCTCAGGCCCCCTGTTCCTCCCCCTCCTCCTTCCATCACGCCCAACGATCTGAACACCTACTTCATTAGTTAAATTAAATCCATCAGGTCTGAGCTCCCCAAAGACATCCCCCCCTTCTCCAACCCACCGGCTCTCAACCCTCTCCTCTACTCTCCTATCCTTCCCAGCAGTATCCTCAGATGAGATCTAATCCCTCCTCTCAATTGCTACTCCCAGCCTCCAGTGCTTCTGAACGCATTCCCTCTCATCTTATGAAATCTCTCGCTCCGTCCCTTCTACCCTCCTTAACTTCCATCTTCAAATGCTCACTCTCCACTGGTTCCTTCCCCTCTGCCTTAAAACATGCCCACGTCTCTCCCATCCTAAAAAAACCCCACTTTTGACCCCACCTCACCTTCTAGTTATCGCCCTATCTCCCTTCTACCATTCCTTTCCACACTCCTTGAACGAGTTATCTACACGCGCTGCCTCGAATTCCTCAAGGCCAACTTTCTCCTCGACCCCCTCCAATCTGGCTTCCATCCCCGACATTCCTAGTAAACTGCCCTCTCAGTGGTCACCAATGACTTCCTGCTTGCCAAATCCAATGGCCCCTACTCTATCCTAATCCTCCTCGAACTCTCATCAGCCTTCGACACTGTGGACCAGCCCCTTCTCCTCAACACTCTATTCAACCTTGGCTTCACAGATTCTGTCCTCTCCTGGTTCTCCTCTTATCTCTCCGGCCATTCATTCTCAGTCTCTTTTAAGGGCTCCTCCTCCTCCTCCCACCCCTTTACTGTAGGGGTTCCTCAAGGGTCAGTTCATGGTCCCCTTCTGTTCTCTATCTACACTCACTCCCTTGATGAACTCATTCGCTCCCACGGCTTCAACTATCATCTCTAAGCTAATGACACCCAAATCTACATCTCTGTCCCTGCTCTCTCTCCCTCCTTCCAGGCTCATATCTCCTCCTGACTTCAGGACTTCTCCAACTGGATGTCTGCCCGTCATCTAAAACTCAACATGTCCAAGACTCAACTCCTTATCTGCCCTCCCAAACCCTGCCCTCTCCCTGACTTTCCCATCTCTGTTGATGGCACTACCATCCTTCCCGTCTCACAAGCCCGCAACTTTGGTGTCATCCTCGACTCTGGTCTCTCGTTCAACCCTCACATCCAATCCGTCACCAAAACCTGCCAGTCTCACCTCCGCAACACCGCCAAGATCCGCCTTTTCCTCTCCACTCAAACCGCTACCCTGCTGGTTCAATCTCTCATCCTATCTTGACTGGATTACTGCATCAGCCTCCTCTCCGATCTCCCATGCTCCTGTCTCTCCCCACTTCAATCCATACTTCACGCCGCTGCCCGGATCGTCTTTGTGCAGAAACGTTCTGGGCATGTTACTCCCCTCCTCAAAAACCTCCAGTGGCTACCAATCAACCTATGCATCAGGCAAAAAGTCCTCACCCTCGGCTTCAAGGCTCTCCATCACCTCCCTTCTCTCCTTCTACAGCCCAACCCGCACCCTCCGCTCCTCCGCCTCTAATCTCCTCACCGTGCCTCGTTCTCACCTGTCCCGCTGTCGACCCCCGGCCCACGTCCTCCCCTTGGCCTGGAATGCCCTCCCTCCGCACATCCGCCAAGCTAGCTCTCTTCCTCCCTTCAAAGCCCTACTGAGAGCTCACCTCCTCCAGGAGGCCTTCCCAGACGGAGCCCCCTCCTTACTCTCCCCCTCCTCCCCCTCCCCGTCCCTCCGCCTTTCCTCCTTCCCCTCCCCACAGCACCTGTATGTATGTATATATGTTTGTACGTATTTATTACTCTGTTTATTTATTTTACTTGTACATATTGACTATTCTATTTATTTTATTTTGTTAATATGTTTTGTTTTTTTGTCTGTCTCCCCCTTCTAGACTGTGAGCCCGCTGTTGGGTAGGGACCGTCTCTATATGTTGCCAACTTGTACTTCCCAAGCGCTTAATACAGTGCTCTGCACACAGTAAGCGCTCAATAAATACAATTGAATGAATGAATGAAAGAACTAGACTAAGTCCAGGAAATCATCTCTTACAGACAAGCTCGTCTCTAGACTGTAAGCTTGTTGTGGGCAGGGAACGTGTCTGTTTATTGTTATATTGCACTCTCCCAAGTGCTTACCACACTGCTCTGCACATAGTAAGTGCTCAATAAATACAATTAAATGAAGCTCTCACAGACAACAGAAGACTGTCAGGTAAGCAACATATTCTGGCTATTGTCATCAACAGGATTTGTTGAGTGCCCTCTCTGTGCAGAGCACTGTACAATCTGCCTCCTGTTTCCAGGGAAACTGAACTGAGTGCCTACTTTTAGTGAAATGCTGTAGTGGGCACTCTTTTATAAAGCTGTGTCCTGAATGTCTATGTGTGTTGAGCACTGTCGTACGTACCTAATGAGAGTGCTAAAAGTAGTAATAGTAGTAATAGTTGCAGTAGGAGTAGTAGCTGGGTAGTGTCCTACCCAGTCACCTTGTATCTACCCCAACGCTTAGGACAGTGCCTGGCACATAGTAAGTGTTTAACAAATACCACAATATTTTAGTAGTAGTAGTAGTAATGGTATCTCTTGAGTACTAACTGAGTTTTCAGTGCTTAGGAGAGGGTCAACAGAAGTACAAGGCGTATTTCCTGTGTAGAAAGAACGTATGCTCTCTAGCAGGGGAGATAGGGATAAAAATATTTACAAATAATGCAAGCAGAAGAAATAACTGAATGCACATCTCAGGTTCTCCTTTTTATTCATTCATTCATTCATTCATCCATTCATTCATTGAATGATATGCATTGGTTGCTGAGATACAAGGATGAGAATTGGGTAGGGAAGGGTGTCTGGTCCTCAGAGAGCTTACAGTCTAAAAATATGATGAGCGAAATGACGAGATGTACAACAGAGGATTTAAATGATAAAAATAGATAACAAATGAAAAGAATAAGGGCAAAAGCTGAATTGGGGTTCAATTTTCTAGGCTTCTCAGTGTTCCAACAGCCCCGGCCTTCCCAATGTTTTCAATGTGTGATGACAGGCAGGGTCCACTCCAGAGGCTTGGGGGATCATGGGCCACTTAGTTGGACATTCCAATGCAAAGGGAATCAGGGATGAGTAGCTTCCCTTTCTGCTGATACAGCAGGTTTCAGGGAAGTG
>NW_024045066.1:0-7359 GCF_015852505.1 Tachyglossus aculeatus
GATGGAGGTAAAAGGCTTGGTTTCTGCCCTTAGAGGAGCTCACAGTCACTCACCAAGAGTAGCTGAACTCATGAACCTGGTTTACTTTTCCAGGAGCAGAGAACAGGATGAAAAGTGTCTAACTGATAATGATCGACTCCAACGTTGTTGCAAAGTAGGTGTGAAAGGAAATTCTAATTTGATCTCTTCCACTCTTTGGAGTCTACAGAGTAAATCATTATTCATCATAGTTCCCCAAATCACCATAAACCCATTGGCCTTACATCTCTCTCTACTAAAAGTAAGGGATCAGTGCTTATTGTGAACTGTAAAAATCCTTTTCACATTGTATTTGATTTCCCAGATGGAAAAATAAAATCCTCCCCAACCCCCAGGGGATGCTAATATTTATTCCCATTACTATTTAGACGTGCTCGACGTAAAGCGGCAGTTACAGTCCTGACTCTTTTTAATAGTCATAGAAGTCATCACCTTGTTTAATAGGTGACGAGCATGGTCCTGGTTACATCCACAGGTAAGAAATACTTACAACTGTGACGGGGTATTTTATTATTGTAATTACAATCATCCACTAGAGTCAGTGGACCAGCTAGGATCATTATTGCCTTAACGCAGCTCTTTTTCAAACTGCCATCGGTAACTTTCTAACACGAAAGTAATGATGTCCAGGTGGAAGCTATGAAGATATCACCATGGAAATAAAAGCTGGTGAACCTTTAAGAGGAACTGTCAGCTTAGTGACGTTGTTTTGCTTACTTGAACATCAACGAAAATGTCCTTCAATAATTAGAAGGATAAGCCGAGGAGGGAAATGTTCACTTCCCTGAATTTAAAACTGCAATCAACCAGATAACTAAATTAGCTGAATGAAGTAATAACAGGGAAAAAAATCAATTTGATTCTCATTACTGCGGAGAAATCTCAAGCCACAGCCAGGTCCAATTGGTTAACTAAGACACAGCGGGGAGGAGAGGGGCAAGAGGGGAGTTACTTTCCTTTTTAAAAAAAAATCCTCTCTCTGCAAAATATTTTGGAGCTAGAGGAGGGAGATAAGCAGGGAGTTTGCTCAGCAAGAGCAATCAGTTAGTGTAATAACATATCAATCAATTAATCAATCATGGAATTTATTGTAGCCCTTACTATTTTTTAATGGCATGTGTTAAGAGGAGCTTACTATGTGCCAGGCACTGTAGTAAGTGCTAGGGTTAGAAAAATGCTAATCAGGGTTGGAAACAGTTCCAGTGTCCCACATGAGGCTCTCTGTCTGTATCCCCATTTTAAAGATGAGGTTACTGAGGCACAGAGGAAGTGAAGTGTCAGCTTGCCCAAGGTCACACAGCAGGACAAGTGGCAGAGCCTGGGATTAGAACCCAAGTCCTCTGACTCCCAGGCCTGTGTTCTTTCCACTATAGGGCCTCACTCCTTACTGGTAGTTAGGAACACTCTACTAAACGATTAGGAGAATACAGTACAGTGGGTAGATGAGATCCTTGCCCCCAAGGAGTTTAGAGTTCCCCTTAAAAGGCCTCAGGAATGCATATTGGTGGTGGTGATGATGATGGTGGCCTATGTATTACCACTAGCCACTGAGAATATGAAGAAGAAATATTTTTAAGGGCCATAAAATGGGTGAACTCATGTGGTGAGGGGTCCTTGCCGGTTCAAATAAGAGATGAGTAGTAAAACTCTAAGAATCCACTACCTGAACGATTGCAGATGGGGAGATGGGGGAGTTCCATGTGCCCATGGTGTTCGGGATGGGTCAGAAATGATTCAATGGCATAAGACAAGCACATTCCCTCTACTTAAGCGAACCATCTCCAGGGGCTGACACTTTCACACATGAAAGCAGACACTGCCATAGGGAGGGCAGGGGTCATCCAGGGTGGGAGGCAGTATTCACCCTGGCAACGGACCATCCATGTCTATTAATGGGTTCTAATTTGGGCTCTGCCACTTGCCCTGCTGGGATGACCTTGGGCAGGTCATTTCACTTCTTTGTGCATCAATTTTCTCATCGTAAAATGGGGATTATCTATTCTCCTTCCTATTTCAACTGGAGCCCCATGTCAGGCAAGGACTGTTGTTTTACCTGTATTATCTTGTATCTACCCCAGTGCTTAATGAAGTGCTTGGCACAACATAAGTAATAATAACATAGTAATTACAATAATAATGATTATAATTGTGTGTATTTGTTTAAGCACTTACTATATAATATAATAATAATAAGCATAAAATGATGGCATTTGTTAAGCGCTTACTATGTGCAAAGCAACTGTTTCTAAAGCACTGGGGGAAGTTACAAGGTCATCAGTTTGTCCCACGGTCAGCTCACAGTCTTAATCCCCATTTTACAGATTGAGTAAACTGAGGCCCAGAGAAGTGAAGTGACTTGCCCAAAGTCACACAGCTGACAGCTGGCAGAGCCGGGGATTTGAACCCATGACCTCTGACTCCAAAGCCCGGGCTCCTTCCACTGAGCCACACTGCTTCTCTCGAAGCCATGGCATCGAATGCCAGGGCACTGTTATAAGTGCTTGGGGTAGAAACAGGTTATTAGGGGTTGGACACGAGGTCTCTGTCCTTGCAGTCTTATAGTCCCCATTTTACAGATGAGGGAACTGAGGCCCAGAGAAGTGAAGTTGACTTGTCCAAGGTCACACAGTAGACAAGTGGCAGAGGGTGGGGATTAGAACCCAGTGGTCCTTCTGACTCATAGTAAGCACTTGACAAAATTCGACAGTTATCAACAATATTATCATGCCTGTCTGTATACTCTGATCCCTAGAGTACTGTAACAGAATGCATAAAGTTTCTACATATTCTGGTCTCCATGGCCGTGGTGTGAATTTCTCCCTACAGCCTTGCCCCTACTTCGATAACTCAGCTTTGGGCTCTTGTCCCCAATGTCAAACCACAGTAAGGCCACTTCTGGGTACTGTGATCTGCAAGCCCATTGTGGGTCCACCCTCCAAGGAGCAAGCCTCACCAATCCAGATCCCCACCCACTCAGGGAGAGAGCAGTCATTTTTTTTTAAATGGTATTTGTTAAGTGCGTACTATGTGCCAGGAACTGTACTAAGCAATGGGTAGAAACAAGTTAATCAGGTGGGACAGAGCCCCTATAATAATAATGGCATTTATAAGCACTTACTATGTGCAAAGCACTTTCTAAGTGCTGGGGGAGGTTACAAGGGTGATCAGGTTATCCCACATGGGAGCCTCACAGTCCCAATCCCCATTTTCCCAGATGAGGCAACTGAGGGCACAGAGAAATCAAGTGACTTGCCCAAAGTCACACAGCTGACAAGTGGTGGAGCTGGGATTTGAACCCATGACCTCTGACTCCAAAGGCCAGGCTCTTTCCCCTGAGCCACGCTGTTTCCCTATCCACATGCAGCGTCACAGTCTTAGTCCCTATTTTACTGATGAGGTAACTGAAGCCCAGAGAAGTGAAGTGACTTGGCCCAAAGGTCACACAGTAGACATGTGGCAGAGCTGGAATTAGAATCCAAGTACTTCTGACTCCTAGGCCCTTTGCTCTTTCCTAGGCCTTTGCTGCTTCTCAAAATCTGTGTCTCCCCTCCCGGGAATTGAACCTTGTGTCCCACATGACTGGTGTGGGATACTTACTGGCTACACCAACAAGGTCTTAGCCAGACAGTGCTCAATGTGCCCAGACAGCATAGAGGGCAGCCCAATCAACCGAGTGCTTACTGATGTATAGGAGCACTATACTAAGCTCTTGGAAGAGGTACAATACAACAGAGTTGGTAGACAGTGTAGTCCCTGCCCATCAATGCGTATTTATTGAGGTTGCTTATTATGTGCAGAGCCCACAGACTATGTGCAGAGCCCACTATGTGCCCACAGACAGCATACAGCCTAGAGGGTTAGAGTGCTTACTGGCATGCAGAGCATTGGAGCTATAGCACTTGGGAGAGCACGAGTAGCAATAGGGTAGAAATGCCTCCTCACACAAGGATCAGAGGACAGAAACAAATGAGCAACTACATGAATAAGATAAATAAGGAAACTTCTTTTTACAGGAAAGTCTCTGCGACCACATGGATCACAAGTCAGGAGAGAGGTTTTAAAAGGAGTAACACAGCCCTAAGGAATAACCTGTCCCAGGACTGATCATCAATCTTGCTATGGCCTAGCAGCAGAGCCCCCCAAGAGGAGCACAGCAAAAAATCAGAGAAACTCCCCCTCTAGACTGTGTCTCCTCCTCTAGACTGTGTCTCCCTCTCTAGAGCTGTAAGCTCAGTGGAAAGGTGCTAATTCTGTTGTAGTGCACCCCTTCCAAGTATTTAGTGCAATGCTCTGCACATAGTAGGTGCTCAATAAATATGATTGATTGATAGAAAAGCAGGGACGGGGGGCAAACAGAAGCAGCGTGGCCTGAGTGGAAAGAAAACTGGCCTGGGAGTCAGGGGACCTGAATTCTAAGCCCAGATTCACAGTTTACCTGCTGTGTGACCTTTGGCAAGTCCCCCATGCCTCGGTTTCGCTCATCTATAAGTGGGGATTAAATTCCCTCTTAGACAGTAATCCCTCTGTGGGACAAGAACTGTGTCTGTTATGATTGTATTGCATCTATCCCAGAGCGTATTGGAGGGCTTGGAGCATAGTTATTGCTTAAAAATTACCATGTTTGGAAATGATAATAATATTGATGATGATAGTAATGCTAATACTACTCATAAAAATACTTTCTGGGCAGGGAATGTATCTGCCAACTCTGTTGTACTCTCCCAAGGGCATAATGCAGTGCTCTAACACATATTAAGGGCTAAATAAATACAATTTAATGATAATAATGATAACAATAATAATGATAAACAGGGCTGGAGAGAGATGGCTGCTGGCAACCTGCCTCTGAAAGGTAGTTTCAGTACCACGGGGAGCTCTCCTGGGAAAGAGGAAAAAAGGAATTTTCTCTGGGGCCTCAAACCACAGTATCAATCAATCAATCAATCAATCAATCGTATTTATTGAGCGCTTACTATGTGCAGAGCACTGTACTAAGCGCTTGGGAAGTACAAATTGGCATCACATAGAGACAGTCCCTACCCAACAGTGGGCTCACAGTCTAAAAGGGGGGAGACAGAGAACAGAACCAAACATACCAACAAAATAAAATAAGTAGGATAGAAATGTACAAGTAAAATAATAAATAAATAAATAGAGTAATAAATATGTACAACCATATATACATATATACAGGTGCTGTGGGGAAGGGAAAGGAGGTAAGACGGGGGGATGGAGAGGGGGACGAGGGGGGAGAGGAAAGAAGGGGCTCAGTCTGGGAAGGCCTCCTGGAGGAGGTGAGCTCTCAGCAGGGCCTTGAAGGGAGGAAGAGAGCTAGCTTGGTGGATGGGCAGAGGGAGGGCATTCCAGGCCCTAGGGGGATGACGTGGGCCGGGGGTCGATGGCGGGACAGGCGCAGAGCGAGGTACAGTGAGGAGATTAGTGGTGGAGGAGCGGAGGGGTGCGGGCTAGGGCAGTAGAAGGAGAGAAGGGAGGTGAGGTAGGAGGGGGGCGAGGTGATGGAGAGCCTTGAAGCCCAGGGTGAGGAGTTTCTGTCTGATGCGCAGATTGATCGGTAGCCATTGGAGGTTTTTGAGGAGGGGAGTAATATGTCCAGAGCGTTTCTGGACAAAGATAATCCGGGCAGCAGCATGAAGTATGGATTGAAGTGGTAGTTCAGTAGCTAGTTTACTGGGAATGCATATATCCCTGACAGCTCTCCCGTCCTGTGAATTAGCATCCAAAGCCCCCCTCCCCCCCCCACCCACCACCACCACCACCACCACCATCCTCCAAGAGCCTCAAGGTCTCGCCAGCACAGAGAGCGGGTGTGGGAGAGTGAGCGTGAGAAGGAGGAGAGAGCAGAAGTCGTCACGGACTTCAGAAAAGACTTCAGAGAAGTCTTGGACTTCAGAGAATCAGTATGGCTCAGTGGAAAGAGCCCGGGCTTGGGAGTCAGTGGTCATAGGTTCTAATCCCGGCTCCGCCACTTGTCAGCTGTGTGACTTTGGACAAGTCACGCAACTTCTCTGTGCCTCAGTTACCTCATCTGCAAAATGGGGATTAAGACTGTGAGCCCCATATGGGACAACCTGATTACCTTGTATTCCCCCAGCTCTTAGAACAGTGCTTGGCACATAGTAAGCGCTTAACATACGTTATTATTATTTATTATTCTATCATTATGGACTGTGGGTCCTGGCAGAGACGGTAGTGACCATGGCAGGGTAGAATGCTGGAGGGAGATGGATGAGGGACTTTTGGGGAGGAAGAGTAAAGTAGGAGTAGAGTCAGCTCCACTAGCTTCTCCTGGGAACCCTCTTGCTGCTTCCCAAATTAACTTCCCTCAGGAAGAGGAGGTCCAGCTTATCATCCTAACCCTTCTACTACTCCTGTGAAGGCACCATCAGGGTTGGGATAGGAAGCAGCGTGAATAGTGGTGAGGAACACGGGACTGGACTTCAGAATGGTCATGGGTTTTAATCCTAGCCTCTGCCACTTTCCTGCTGTGTGGCTCTGGGCAAGTCTGTGCCTCGGTTACCTCACATCTGTAAAATGGGGATTTAAACTAGTGAGCCCTATGTCGGGACAAGGACTGTGTTCTAAACGTGTTACCTTGTATCTACCCCAATGCTTAGTATAGTGCCCCTGGTGACATAGTCGGTGGCTTAACAAAATACCACAGTTATGTATCATCTCCGTCTCCCGATCTCTCCATCCTACGTGTCTCTTCTCCACCCCACTTCAATCCATGACTTAATTAACGTGCCCGCTGCCCAGATTGTCTTTGGTCCAGAAACGCTCTGGGTCAGGTTTCCGGCAAACTGCACCCTCCGTCAAAAATCTCCAGTGGCGACCCAATCATTCTGCGCATCAGGGCATGAAACTCCTCACCCTGGCTTCAAGGGCTGTCCAGTCACCTTCACCCCCTCGCCGTACCTCACCTCCCCCCTTTTCTCCTTCTTACAGCCCACCCGCACACCCTCGCACTCCTCTTGCCGACTATCTCCTCAGCCGTACCTTCGTTCTCAGGCCTGTCCCCGCCATCTGACTCATCCTCGGCCCGACGTCATCACCCAGGCCTGAATGCCCTCCCATCTGCCCATTTGCCATAGGCGTAGCGTCTCTTCCTCTCCTTCAAGGCCCTAGCTACTGAGTAGCTCCGTCACCTCCTCCAGGAGGCCTTCCCGACTTCCTTCCTCCCTCTCCCCCTCGTCCCCCTCTCCATCCTCCCCATCTTACCTCCTTCCCTTCCCCACAGCACCTGTATATATGTATATATGTTTGTACATATTTATTACTCTATTTATTTATTTATTTATT
>NW_024045066.1:7459-16450 GCF_015852505.1 Tachyglossus aculeatus
CAACAAGCAAAGAGCCCAGATGGGCCAGGTGACCTTCCTTAGGCGAAAGAAGACCCTCCTGGAATCAGTTCTACTCCAAGAAAAAATGGAAGAACAGCTTTATACCAAAGTTGTTAGTTAGTCCCCCTCCCCACCTTTACCCCCCCCCCCCCACTCCAGCCTCCCAATCCAAATCCCGGGAAACATGGGAGCCCTGTTCTGATCTCTTGTTGAGAGAGAGAGGCAGCAGTGCCATTCGATTACACCAAATGGCAGAAGCTGGAAATGGTTCCCTTCTGCCCAGTGCATGAAATTATCTGGCCTTTCAACACCACTCTCAACAGGTCAGCCAGTGGTATCTATCTATTGAGACCTTGCTGAGCACTGTTCTAAGCACTTGGGAGAATACAGAGAAGCAGCGTGGCTTAATAGATAGAGCACAGGCCTGGGAGTCTGAAGAATCTGGTTCTAATTCTGGATCCGCCACATGATGATGATGGTATTTGTTAAGTGCTTACTATGTGCCAAGCACTGTTCTAAGCCCTCGGGTAGATACAACGTAATCAGGTTGTCCCACGTGAGGCTCACGGTCATAATCCCCACTTTACAGATGAGGTAACTGAGACCCAGAGAAGTTAAGTGACTTGCCAGAGTCACACAGCTGACAAGTGGTGGAGTGTCTGCAGTGTGACCTTGGGCAAGTCACTTAACTTCTCTGGGCCTCTGTCACCTCATCTGTAAAATAGGGATTAAGAGTGTGAGCTCCATATGGGACAACCTGCTTAACTTGTCCAACCTGATTAACTTTTATCTACCCCAGTGCTTAGTATGGTGCCTGGCACATAGTAAGAGCTTAACAAGTACCGTTGCTATTATTTATTATTGAACAGTAGCGTCAGCCTTGCCGAATGGATAAAAAGTAAAAGTGGAGAGACAGAAGTAGTCTGGTGGCAGGTGAAGGGCGGAGGCTGATGGAGTTATACATCGGCCTCAAGATTCTGAAACCGCCTCAGGCTCTTCCAAACATGCCACCCTGGGGTGGCTGTCCCAGTCCTGAGGGGCAGGGCGTGGGGTCTGAGTCGCCAGGTCTGACCCCTCTTCCTCTTTCCAGGATGGATCCCCGCCTGGGGGAGGTGCATCAGAGCCTCCCAGCCTTTGGGCGGGCCCACGGTGGGTCTGGACAGAGCTGAACGCCAAGGCTCAGGCCCAGTGGCCTCAGATCCCGACGAGCCCGAAGTCAAGAGGGTTGTCGGCGGAAGATCCGGTCACCTCCTCTGCTGCCCCGCCGGCTCCTCTCCCCTGCCGAAAGAGGATGTGATCTGGAGGTCTCAGGGGCCGGGATCAGCAGTGTGCAACTCTGCGGTCAGATCGATAAAGCCCCTCTCCATCCCTACCGACAGGAAAGACACCCACTTCATGATCCCAGCTGGAGAAATGCTTCCGGAGGCACAGCTCTCAACGCCTCATCTAATACATTGTTCATGCGGTAGAGGCTGGCGTTTTTCCTTGTTATCTTGACCAGCGGCAAGTTTGTGGGTTCCACTTGTGGATTTTGGGAAGTCCCCCTCACGGCTATCTGCCGCAGGAAGGGAAGAACAAACGGGCCTGTTTTCTTAACGGGATCTGATGGCTGGGTTTGCAACCTCTACCCTCTAGTTTAACTGGAAAACTGGAGCTCCAGGACTGGACGACAGGAAAACCGAGCCGCAAAAAGGGCTATACAAAGAACAAATCCAAGTGGGTAGTTACGGTTCTGGAATAAAGACGGAGATGATCTAAGCTTATCTAATTATTAATAAGTAGTAATAATAAATATTGCAGTAATTTAAGTGCTCTACTATGTCCCAAGGCAACTGTTCTACAGTGCTGTGATGGGAATAAGACCAGTCAGGTTGGACACAGTCGCCGTCCCATGTGGGGCACTCACAGTCTCAATCCCCATTTTTACAGATGAGTTAACTGAGGCCCAGCCAAGTAAGTGAAGTGACTTGTCCCAAAGGTTTCCACACATTAGGCAAATGGACAAGAGCTGCAGAGCTAGGACCATTTGACTGGGCTCCCAGGCACATCGCTGTATCAGCTTTGGCCTTGTCTGCTCTCTCTAATTTTGAATTTACTGCCACCTACCCAACCTAGCTGGCCCTCCAGGGCCCCCGTGGCACCCACCTCCCTGCGATTGGCTGGGATTTTGTGTCCTTAGAGGATTCAAGAGTTCCTCCCCGTTTCCCCGTCTCCTAAGTGGGCCTCTCCATCTCCTCAAGCGGGGCAACGGAATGGGAATACCTTTCAGAGGAGGTCTTTAAAGTGCCCCAGATTACACTGTAGGTGCTGGTTATGTTGGTTATGATGTTGGTTATGCGGAAGATTTGTTAGAAAGAAGTCCAGGGGCTCCATCAATGACACATACATGTTGTCTTTTGCCATCAATCAATCAATCGTATTTATTGAGGCTATACTGTGTGCAGAGCACTGTACTAAGTGCTTGGGAAGTACAAGTGGCAACCATATAGAGACAGTCCCTTACCCAACAGTGGGCTCACAGTCTAAAAGGGGAGACAGAGAACAAAACCCAAACATACTAACAAAATAAAATAAATAGAATAGATATGCACAAATTAAATAAATAAATAAATAATAATAATAATAGAGTAATAAAATATGTACAAAACATATATACATATATACAGGTGCTGTGGGGAAGGGAAGGACGGTAAGATGGGGAGGATGGAGAGGGGGACGAGGTTGAGAGGGAGGAAGTCTGGGGAAGGCCTCCTGGAGGAGGTGAAGCTCTCAGTAGGGCCTTGAAGGGAGGAAGAGAGCTAGCTTGGCAAATGGGCAGAGGGAGGGCATTCCCAGGCCTGGGGGACGACGTGGGCCCGGGAGTCGATGGCGGGACAGGCGAGAACGAGGTACGGTGAGGCAGATTAGCGGGCAGAGGAGCGGAGGGTGTGGGGTGGGCTGTAGAAGGAGAAAGGGAGGTGAGGTAGGAGGGGGTGAGGTGATGGACAGCCTTGAAGCCAAGGGTGAGGACGTTTCTGCCTGATGCGCAGATGATTGGTAGCCACTGGAGATTTTTGAGGAGGGGAGTAACATGCCCAGAGCGTTTCTGGACAAAGACAATCTGGGCAGCGGCGTTAAGTATGGATTGAAGTGGGGAGAGACACAAGGATGGGAGATCGGAGAGGAGGCTGATACATAACTGTGGTATTTGTTAAGCACCGACTATGTACCAGGCACTATACTAAGCATTGGGGTAGATACAAGGTAATCACGTTGGACACAGTCCTTGTCCCACATAGGGCTCACAGTTTAAATCCCCATTTTACAGATGAGGTAACTGAGGCACAGACTTGCCCAGAGCCACACAGCAGAAAAGTGGCAGAGCTAGGATTAAAACCCATGACCTTCTGACTTCCAGTCCCGTGTTCCTCCCACTACTTCACGCTGCTTCCTATCCAACCTGATGGTGCCTTCAAGGAGTAGTAGAAGGTTAGGATGATAGCTGACCCTCTTCCTGAGGGAAGTTAATTTGGGAAGCAGCAAGAGGGTTCCCAGGAGAAGCCAGTGGAGCTGACTCTCTCCTACTTTACTCTTCCTCCCCAAAAGTCCCCTCATCCATCTCCCTCCAGCATTCTCCCCTGCCATGGTCACTACCGTCTCTGCCAGGACCACAGTCCATAATGATAATAATAATAATAACGTATGTTAAGCGCTTACTATGTGCCAAGCACTGTTCTAAGAGCTGGGGGAATACAAGGTAATCAGGTTGTCCCATATGGGGCTCACAGTCTTAATCCCCATTTTGCAGATGAGGTAACTGAGGCACAGAGAAGTTGCGTGACTTGTCCAAAGTCACACAGCTGACAAGTGGCGGAGCCGGGATTAGAACCTACAACCACTGACTCCCAATCCCGGGCTCTTTCCACTGAGCCACGCTGATTCTCTGAAGTCCAAGACTTCTCTGAAGTCTTTTCTGAAGTCCATGACGACTTCTGCTCTCTCCTCCTTCTCACGCTCACTCTCCCACACCCGCTCCCTGTGCTGGCGAGACCTTGAGGCTCTTGGAGGATGGTGGTGGTGGTGGTGGTGGTGGTGGTGGGGAGGGGGGCTTTGGATGCTAATTCACAGGACGGGAGAGCTGTCAGGGTTATATGCATTCCCAGTAAACTAGCTACTGTGGTTTGAGGCCCCAGAGAAAATTCCTTCTTTCCTCTTTCCCAGGTGAGCTCCCCGTGGTACTGAAACTACCTTTCAGAGGCAGGTTGCCAGCAGCCATCTCTCTCCAGCCCTGTTTATCATTATTATTGTTATCATTATTATCATTAAATTGTATTTATTTAGCCCTTAATATGTGTAGAGCACTGCATTAAGCCCTTGGGAGAGTACAACAGAGTTGGCAGGTACATTCCCTGCCCAGAAAGTATTTTTATGAGTAGTATTACTATCATCATCAATATTATTATCATTTCCAAACATGGTAATTTTTAAGCAATAACTATGCTCCAAGCCCTCCACTACGCTCTGGGATAGATGCAATACAATCATAACAGACACAGTTCTTGTCCCACAGAGGGATTACTGTCTAAGAGGGAATTTAATCCCCACTTATAGATGAGGAAACCGAGGCATGGGGGACTTGCCAAAGGTCACACAGCAGGTAAACTGTGAATTTGGGCTTAGAATTCAGGTCCCCTGACTCCCAGGCCAGTTTTCTTTCCACTAGGCCACGCTGCTTCTGTTTGCCCCGTCCCTGCTTTTCTATCAATCAATCATATTTATTGAGCACCTACTATGTGCAGAGCATTGCACTAAACACTTGGAAGGGTGCACTACAACAGAATTAGCACTTTCCCTGAGCTTACAGTCGAGAGAGGGAGACACAGTCTAGAGGAGGAGACACAGTCTAGAGGGGGAGTTTCTCTGATTTTTTGCTGTGCTCCTCTTGGGGGGCTCTGCTGCTAGGCCATAGCAAGATTGATGATCAGTCCTGGGAAGGTTATTCTTAGGGCTGTGTTACTCCTTTAAACCTCTCTCCTGACTTGTGAACCATGTGGTCGCAGAGACTTTCCTGTAAAAAGAAGTTTCCTTATTTATCTTATTCATGTAGTTGCTCATTTGTTTTGTCCTCTGATCCTTGTGTGAGGAGCATTTCTACCCTATTGTATCGTGCTCTCCCAAGTGCTTAGTCCAATGCTCTGCATGCAGTAAGCACTTAACCTCTAGGCTGTATGCTGTCTGTGGGCACATAGTGGGCTCTGCACATAGTCTGTGGGCTCTGCACATAGTAAGCGCTCAATAAATACGATTGATGGGCAGGGAACATGTCTACCAACTCTGTTGTATTGTACTCTTCCAAGAGCTTAGTATAGTGCTCTATACATAGTAAGCACTTGGTTGATTGGGCTGCCTCTATGTGTCTGGGCACATTGAGACTGTCTGGCTAAGACCTTGTTGGTGTAGCAGTAAGTATCCCCACCTGTCATGTGGGACACCAAGGTTCAATTCCTGGTAGGGGAGACACAGATTTTGAGAAGCAGCAAGGCCTAGGAAAGAGCAAGGGCCTAGGAGTCAGAAGTACTTGGATTCTAATTCCAGCTCTGCCACATGTCTACTGTGTGACCTTGGGCAAGTCACTTCACTTCTCTGGGCTTCAGTTACCTCATCAGTAAAATAGGGACTAAGACTGTGAGCTGCATGTGGGATAAGGAAGCAGCATGGCTCAGGGGAAAGAGCCTGGCCTTTGGAGTCAGAGGTCATGGGTTCAAATCCCAGCTCCACCACTTGTCAGCTGTGTGACTTTGGGCAAGTCACTTGATTTCTCTGTGCCTCAGTTGCCTCATCTGGAAAATGGGGATTGGGACTGTGAGCTCCATGTGGGATAACCTGATCACCTTGTAACCTCCCCAGCACTTAGAACAGTGCTTTGCACATAGTAAGTGCTTAATAAATGCCATTATTATTATAGGGGCTCTGTCCAACCTGATTACCTTGTTTCTACTCCATTGCTTAGTACAGTTCCTGGCACATAGTACGCACTTAACAAATACCATTTAAAAAAAAAATGACTGCTCTCTCCCTGAGTGGGTGGGGATTGGATTGGTGAGGCTTGCTCCTTGGAGGGTGGACCCAAATGGGCTTGCAGATCCAGTACCCAGAAGTGGCCTTACTGTGGTTTGACATTGGGGACAAGAGCCAAAGCTGAGTTATCGAAGTGGGGGCAAGGCTGTAGGGAGAAATTCACACCACGGCCATGGAGACCAGAATAATGTAGAAACTTTAAGCATTCTGTTACAGTACTCTAGGGATAGAGTATACAGACAGGCATGATAATAATGTTGATAACTGTCAAATTTGTCAAGTGCTTACTATGAGTCAGAAGGACCTGGGTTCTAATCCCACCTCTGCCACTTGTCTACTGTGTGACCTTGGACAAGTCACTTCACTTCTCTGGGCCTCAGTTCTCTCATCTGTAAATGGGGACTATAAGACTGCAAGACAGAGACTGTGTCCAACCCTAATAACCTGTTTCTACCCCAGCACTTAGAACAGTGCCTGGCATTCGATGCATGGCTTCGAGAGAAGCAGTGTGGCTCAGTGGAAGGGATCCCGGGCTTTGGGAGTCAGGAGGGTCATGGGTTCAAATCCCGGCTCCGCCAGCTGTCAGCTGTGTGACTTTGGGCAAGGTCACTTCACTTCTCTGGGCTCAGTTACGCTCATCTGTAAAATGGGGGATTATAGACTGTGAGGCCGCCGATGGGACAAACTGATGACCTTGTAACCTTCCCCCAGATGTTAGAACAGTGCTTTGCACATAGTAAGCGCTTAACAAATGTCATCATTATTATTATTATTATTATTATTATATAGTAAGTGCTTAACAAATACCACAATTATAATCCTTATTATTGTAATTATATGTTATTATTATTATGTTGTGCCAAGCACTTCATTAAGCACTGGGTAGATACAAGATAATCAGGTAAAACACAGTCCTTGCCTGACATGGGGCTCAGTTGAAATAGGAAGGAGAATAGATAATTAATCCCCATTTTACGATGAGAAAATTGAGGCACAAAGAAGTGAAATGACCTGCCCAAGGTCATCCAGCAGGCAAGTGGCAGAGCCAAAATTAGAACCCAGTAATAGACATGGATGGTCCGTTGCCAGGGTGAATACTGCCTCCACCCTGGATGACCCTGCCTCCCTCTGGCAGTGTCTGCTTTCATGTGTGAAAGTGCCAGCCCCTGGAGATGGTTCGCTTAAGTAGAGGGAATGTCTTGTCTTGTCTTATGCCATTGAATCATTTCTGACCCATCCCGACACCATGGGCACATGGAACTCCCCATCTCCCATCTGCAATTGTTCTGGTAGTGGATTCTTAGAGTTTTAATACTCCATCTCTTATTTGAACCGGCAAGGACCCTCACCCATGAGTTCACCCATTCATGGCCCTTAAAAATATTTCTTCTTCATATTCTCAGTGGCTAGTGGTAATACATAGGCCACCATCATCATCACCACCACCAATATGCATTCCTGAGGCCTTTAAGGGGAACTCTAAACTCCTTGGGGGCAAGGATCACATCTACCCACTGTACTGTATTCTCCTAATCGTTTAGTAGAGTGTTCCTAATACTGTAAGGAGCGAGGCTTAGTGGAAAGAACACAGGCCTGGGAGTCAGAGGACTTGGGTTCTAATCCCAGCTCTGCCACTTGTCTGCTGTGTGACCTTGGGCAAGACACTTCACTTCTCTGTGCCTCAGTTACCTCATCTTTAAAATGGGGATTAAGACAGAGAGCCTCATGTGGGACATGGACTGTTTCCAACCTGATTAGCATTTTTCTACCCTAGCACTTACTACAGTGCCTGGCACATAGTAAGCACTTAACACATGCCATTAAAAAATAGTAAGGGCTCAATAAATTCCATTGATTGATTAATTGATTGATATGTTATTACACTAACTGACTGCTCTTGCTGAGCAAACTCCTGCTTATCTCCTCCTCTAGCTCCAAACTATTTTGCAGAGAGAGGATTTTTTTAAAAAAAGGAAAAGTAAACTCCCCTCTTGCCCCTCTCTCCCCGCTGGTCTTAGTTAACCAATTGGACTGGCTGTGGCTTGAGATTTCTCCGCAGTACTGAGAATCAAATTGATTTTTTTCCCTGTTATTACTTCATTCAGCTAATTTAGTTATCTGGTTGATTGCAGTTTTAAATTCAGGGAAGTTGACATTTCCCTCCTCGTTATCCTTCTAATTATTGAAGGACTTTTGTTGATGTTCAGTAAGCAAAACAACGTCACAAGCTAACAGTTCCTCTTAAAGGTTCACCAGCTTTTATTTCCTGGTGATATTTCATAGCTTCACCTGGACATCATTATTTCGTGTTAGAAAGTTACGATGGCAGTTTTGAAAAAGAGCTGCGTTAAGGCAATAATGATCCTAGCCGGTCCACTGACTCTAGTGGATGATTGTAATTACAATAATAAAATACCCGTCAGTTGTAAGTATTTTTACCTGTGGATGTAACCAGGACCTGCTCGTCCCTATTAAAAAGGTGATGACTTTCTATGCTATTAAAAAGAGTCAGGCTGAAATTGCGCTTTACGACGAGCCCGTCTAAATAGTAATGGGAATAAAATATTAGCTCTCCCTGGGTTGGGAGGATTTTATTTTTCCATCTGGGAAATCAAATACAATGTGAAAGGATATTTCAGTTCACAAAAGCACTGATCTTACTATTAGTAGAGAGAGATGTAAGGCCAATGGGTTTATGGTGATTTGGGGGAACTAAGATGAATAATGATTACTCTGTAGGCTCCAAAGAGTGGAAGAGATCAATTAGAATTTCCTTTCACACTGCCTTTGCCAACAACGTTGGAGAGATCATTATCAGTAGACACTTTTCATCTTGTTCTCTGCTCCTGGAAAAGTAAACAGGTTCATGAGTTCAGCTACTCTTGGAGATGACTGTGAGCTCCTTAAGGGCAGAAACCAAGCCTTTTACCTCCA
>NW_024045067.1:0-5290 GCF_015852505.1 Tachyglossus aculeatus
ATAAAATGGGGGGGTCAAATCCTACTTGCTCCTTCTTAATAATAATAATAGCATTTATTAAGTGATTACTATGTGCAAAGCACTGTTTTGAGCGCTGGGGAAGATACAAGGTGATCAGGTTGTCCCACATGAGGTTCACAGTCTTAATCCCCATTGTACAGATGAGGGAACTGAGGAACAGAGAAGTTGAGTGACTTGTCCAAAGCCACACAGTTGATAAGTGACATAGCAGGATTCGAACCCATGACCTCTGACTCCAAAGCCTGTGCTCTTTCCACTGAGCCACGCTGCTTCTCAGATAGTAAGCCCCCATTGGAACAGGGAATATGTCCAATCTGAGAATCTTTTATCTACCCAAGCATTTAGTGCAATGATTGGCACAAAGTAAACACTTAACAAACACCATGAAAAAACCTTTCCCCCAGTAGTCGAGCCACAGTCTTTTCGAAATTGGTAAGATTATTCCTGGACTCTCTTACCCTCCCCTCCAGAATGAAGATGCTTGGAGCTAAGCTCTTGCGTTACACTTGGCATAGTCGGCAGGAGCTTAGCTCCAAGCAGATTCATTCTGGATTCGGCGAGACCGAAAAAAGAGAGAGGAGCCTTTGCAATGGGGTTCATATCAACTTTAATCTCGCGGCGGCCGGTCGAGGTCCTGGTGGAAGGACAGCCCGATTCCATGGGACATCCTTGGAGCATCCGGACCACAACAGGTGTGGGGCGGGCTTTTACACAGAACCAGAGAGAGGTAGCCACTTGTCAAAGGCTTATCTAAGGCCTACATAAGTGTGGCACAGTTAGAAATATACGGCGCATGAGCAGAAAACACAGCAAGGAATTCTAGATATCATAACAAAGCGAGGGATCCTGGATATCACAACAAAGTGAGGGATTCTGGGTATAGCAGTATTCCGTGGACATACACCATATCAGCCTCCTTGCTGACCTTCCAGCCTCCTGTTTCCCCTCTCCAGTCCATACTTGACTCTGTTGCCAGGATCATTTTTCTTCAAAAACTTTGAAGACATGTTTCCCCACTCCTCAGGAAACTCTGGTCATTGCCCATTCACCTCCACATCAAACAGAAACTCCTCACCATTGAATTAAAAGCACTCAATCTCCTTGCCCCCTACTAACTCATCTTACTACTCTTCTACTACAACTCAGCCCACAAACAACACTCCTCTAATGTCAACCTTTTCATTGTACCTCGATCCTGTCTCACCACTAACCATTAGTGTATGTCCTGCCTCTGGCCTGGAATGCCCTCCCTCCTCAAATTAGATAAACACTTACCCTTTCCCACCTTCAAAGCCTTATTGAAGGTATATGTCCTTCAAGAGGCCTTCCACAACTAAGCCCTCTTTTCCACCTCTCCCATTCCCTTCTGCATTGCCCTGATTTGCCCCCTTTATTCATCCCCCTCCCAGCCCCAAAGCACTTATGACTATATCTGTAATTTATGTACTAATATTGATGTCTGTCTTCCCCTCAACTGTAAGCTCATTGTGGGAAGGTATTGTGTCTGTTTATTGTCATATTTTACTCCCCCAAGCACTTAGTGTAGTGCTCTACACACAGTAAATGCTCAATAAATATGATTGATTGATGGAATGAATAAATGAATATTTGTTACCAATTTTAACATTACAATGTAAGTTCCTGGAGGGCAGTGATCATATGGCCTGCTTATGTTGAAATATGACAAGTCCTTAACAGTCCTTCACACTCAGTAGCTGCTCAGTGATTACAATAATGATGCTGCTGCTGCCGTTGTTGAAGATGATGTTAACCAGCTATTTTCTTTGGGACAGTTAGATATTATCTATCTAAACAACCATTTAATTAGGGTTACTTACTGAACCTCCAATTTGGGTGAAGTGCTCTTCCAAATGTTTGAAAGAGTACAGCAGTAGAGCGACACGTTCCCTGTCCTCAAGTAACTCAAAATATACTGGAAGAAACCAAAAAACAGTTATTTACAAATTGGTGTTAACAAAAGGAAGAAAAATATTATGAGGAAAAAAATTCAATTATCAGTATGGAATGGCAGAATAAGTAATTTACTATACAAATGAAAATTCACATATATTTATATATATCAAACTAGCCATTACAACCTTTACTGGTTGGCTTGGAGACTAGACTCCCTTTGAAGTTCACCCAAAGTGAGAGGCTGCAGTCTTTGCTTGCTTTTATGTTGCTGCCCTGGTCACTGGGGGAAATTGATAGAGAAATGGGAGGTTGTTAGGATGAGAAATCAGGTTCTGTTTGCTACTTTTTAAATGAGTGAATAATACATGAAAGGAATATATTAAAATTGTTGGGAGATGAAACGGTATACACTGATTGGGTTCAATCTACTAAGTACTAGTAGAGAAGTAGCATGGCTCAGTGGAAAGAGCACGGGTTTTGGAGTCAGAGGTTATGGGCTCAAATCCCGGCTCCACCACTTGTCAGCTGTGTGACCTTGGCCAAGTCAGTTAACTTCTCTGGGCCTCAGTTACCTCATCTGTAAAATGGGGATTAATACTGTGAGCCCCACGTGGGACAACCTGATCACCTTGTATCCCCCTAGCGCTTAGAACATTACCCCAAATGCTGCCCTAAGCGCTGGGGTAATACAAGATGATCAGGTCCCACATGGGACTCACAACCTAAGTCGTGGGGAGAACAGCTTTTTTGAATCACCCTTTGGGAACCAAGGCCTACAGAAGTTAAGTGACTTGCCTGAGTGACTTGGAACTGGAATTAGAACCCAGGTGCTCTCTTTCCACAAAACTGCACTCTATCCAAACACAGCCTCCTCACCTGATATCTGTCCCTTTCCTGCCCCTACATGGAACTCTCTCCTGTTCTCGATAGAGAACTTCATTCTTTTAATCTGCACCAATATTCTCAAGACATTATGCCCCATTTAGTTTCCAGTCTCAAACTATCCTTGATGCAACAATTGACACCCTCAACACAACCCTCTCTACTGGACTCTACTTGCTCATCCCCTCTCCCTTTATCAATCTCATGCCACTAACCCTCAGTACAGGATCACCCCCAGAGCACACTTCTTTTTCTCCCATGGATATGCAGTGGAGTTGTGCTTGCAGAAATCCAGATAGCAAGCAACCTAGTCCATGTCAGATGCATCTCACCTACTTTAACGTGCCTTCTCCTTACTTGGCGCAGAGCACAGTACTAAGTGCCTGGGAGAGTAGAATATAGTAACATAACAGATTTTCCCTGCCCACAACGAATTTACAATCTAGAGGGGTGCTTACAGTCTAAGGAGGAACAGGAGATTTCTTATTGAGACACTTCAGAGAAAGATGGGAGAGTCAAAGAAGGGGCAGAGGAGAAAAGGACAAGATAGGAGCTGGGGATTGTAATACAGGATGGTCGGGTCCCACAGGGGGCTCACAGTCTAAGTTGTGGGGAGAAGAGGTGATTTTGAATTCTCATTGGGAGCTGAAACATAGAGAAATTAAGTGACTTGTCCAAGTGACTTCGAGCTGGGATTAAAACCAGGTGTTCTCTTTCTACTAGACCACATTTTATCCAACCACAACCTCCTCATTATGCCCCATTTATTCATTCATTCAAATGTATTTATTGAGCACTTACTGTGTGTAGAGTCTCCATACTGATACTACTTATCCTTGATGTGCAAAGTGACACCCTCAACACCACCCTCTCTAATGGACTTAACTTGCTCAATCCCCTCTCCCTTTACTAATCTTGTACCACTAACCCACTGTACAGGATCACCCCTAGAGCACTCCTCTTTTTCTCCCGTGGAGATGCCATAGAGTTCTGCTGGCAGAAATCCAGATATCAGGCCAACCTAGTCCATGTCAGATGCCTATCACCTGCTTTAACTTGCCCTCTTCCCAACCCGGCAACAATATTGCTGCATCCTTATTGACTACCATGCCTATTGCCTTTGCCAGTTGTTTCCTTCCTCAATCCCAGTTTGGATAAAACTGGTACTATCAGGAGAATCTCCTCTGCTCCTATCTGGTTCTTCTCTCCTCCTTCCCCTTCTTTGACTCTCCCACGTTTCCATGAAGTGTCTCAAGAATAGATCTCCTATTACTCCTCTAGACCATAAGTCGCCTTCTATCAATCAATCAATCATATTTATTGAGCGCTTACTGTGTGCAGAGCACTGTACTAAGAGCTTGGGAAGTACAAGTTGGCAACATATAGAGACAGTCCCTACCCAACTGTGGGCTCACAGTCTAGAAGGGGGAGACAGAGAACAAAACAAAACATATTAACAAAATGAAATAAATAGAATAGATATGTACAAGTAAAATGAATAAATAAATAAATAGAATAATAAATATGTACAAACATATATACATATATACAGGTGCTGTGGGGAAGGGAAGGAGGTAAAATGGGGGGATTGAGAGGGGGACGACGGGGAGAGGAAGGATGGGGCTCAGTCTGGGAAGGCCTCCTGAAGGAGGTGAGCTCTCAGTAGGGCCTTGAAGGGACGAAGAGAGCTAGCTTGGTGGATGTTGGGAGGGAGGGCATTCCAGGCCCGGGGGATGACGTGGGCCGGGGGCCGATGGCGGGACAGGGAGAACGAGGCAACGGTGAGGAGATTAGCGGCAGAGGAGCGGAGGGTGGGGCTGGGCTGTAGAAGGAGAGAAGGAGGTGAGGTAGGAGGGGGCAAGGTGGAGAGCCTTGAAGCCGAGTGTGAGGAGTTTCTGCCTGACCTCACAGATTGATTGGTAGCCACTGGAGATTTTTGAGGTGGGAAGTAACATGCCCTAGCGCGTTTCTGGACAAAGGCAATCCGGGCAGCGGCGTGAAGTATGGATTGAAGTGGGGATGAAACACGAGGATGGGAGATCAGAGAGGAGGCTGATGCAGTAGTCCAGACCGGGATAGGATGAGAGCTTGAACGAGCAGCGTTAGCGGTTTGGATGGAGAAGGAAAGGGCGGATTCTTGGCAATGTTGCGGAGCTTAGACCGGCAGGTTTTGGTGATGGCTTGGATATGAGGGGGTGAGTGTGAGACAGCGGAGTCGAGGATGACACCAAAGGCTGCGGGCCTTGTGAGACGGGAAGGATGGTAGTGCCGTCAACAGAGATGGGAAAAGTCAGGGAGAGGCAGGGTTTTGGAGGAAGACGAGGAGTTCAGTCTTGGGACATGTTGAGTTTTAGGTGGCGGACACGACATCCAGATGGAGTATGTCCTAAAGGCAAAAGGAGATGCGAGCCTGGAAGAGAGGGGGAGAGAGCAGGGGCAGAGATGTAGATCTGGGTGTCAGCATCGTAGAGAT
>NW_024045067.1:5390-11658 GCF_015852505.1 Tachyglossus aculeatus
ATTTCAATCTGGAGTGGATGGCTGTGGTGGCCACTCACCAGCTCATCCCCACGGTCCACTGAGGACAAAGGGAGTCAGATCCCAGGACCAGGCTGGAGGCCTTGTCCCGCCGGCCAAAAGAGTGGGAGCCACAGGAGCACAAGGCTGCTTTCCCCTGTCTCCACTCAGAGTCGTGTCCGTTCACTGCAGGAGCTGACAGGGCTACTGGTGACCGACTGGACATCTCTCCCCCCCTCCGCAGCCTGGCTCTGCGTCACAGCCTTGGGACCAGGTCCACTCCCTGGCCCACCCCCCAATCGAGCAGTGGTTCAATGGTTTTTATTGAGCGCTTCCTATGTGCCGCAGCACCCAAGTCAGGGGCTTCCCAACCCCTTGGGACTGCTGTGGAGTCCCAGGTCCAGGTGATTAGGCTCAGCACTGGAAAAATCAATGAGTCAATGGGATTGGAATTAGGGTCTTGGCATTGTTTGGTTTAGTGGTGCTCCACAGGGAATGTGTGTTATATTGTTGTTTGTACTCTCCCAAGCACTTAGTACAGTGCCCTGAACACAGTAAGTGCTCAATAATACGATTGATTGATTAACCCTTCTGCTTTATGTCCACCTTGTCTGACTCTAACCAACCCTCAAATCTTAATCTCATTTCTAACCCAAGCGAACCCTCATCCTGGCTCTAATTCTGACCCTAACCCAACCCTTATTCCAATCTCAACCCAACCCTAATCCAAACCCTAATTCTAGCCCCAACTCAATCCTAATTTTAACCCCAATTCTAACCCCAATCCTAGCCCCCAGTCTGCTCTAATAATAATAATGATGATGGTATATGTTAAGTGCTTAGCATGTGCCAAGCACTGTTCTAAACGCTGGGGTAGATACAAAGTAATAAGTTGTCCCACGTGGGGTTCACAGTCTTAATACCCCTTTTACTGATAAGGTAACTGAGGCACAGGGAAGTGAAATGACTTGCCAAGGTTACGCAGCAGACAGTGTGCAAAGCTGGGATCAGAACCCACATCCCCTGTCTCCCAAGCCTGTGTTCTTTCTGCTAAGCCATGCTCTAGCCCAACCATAGCCCTACAACCTTAACCCAAATGACCAAATCTTTTCTTTACCCTACAGCTAGACCTTAAATCCTAAAATAACCTATCGCTGATCTTTAATCTTCTCTCCTAAACCAAACATAAAAGGGAAGCAGCACGGCCTAGCGGAAAGAGCCTGTGCCTCAGAGTCGGAGGGCCTGGATTCAAATCCCAGCTCCGTCACTTGCCTTCTGGGCAAAACTTGGGCAAGTCACTTCACTTCTCTGTTCCTCAATTTCCTCATCTGTAAAATGGGGTAAGACACCTGTTCTCCCTTCCCCTAAGACTGTTAGCCCCATATGGGACAGGGGCTGGGCTGGACCTGACAGCCCTGCATCTCCCCAAGCATTTAGTATGGTGCTTGGCTCAAAGTCAGCACTTAAATACTACAATTATTATTACTAATTCTGAGCTCGATCACAGCCACAACTCTAACTCCAAATAAGGCCTAATAAGCATTCTGATCTGAATCCCAATGAGGTTCTACGATAGTCATTCATTCAATCGTATTTATTGAGTGCTTACTGCGTGCAGAGCACTGTACTAAGTGCTTGTCGAGGCAGCTGATAGGTTGTGGGTTTTTTTTTTCCTGGGACCTCGATGTTGACCGGACTCCCACTGTCGGGCTTGGAGGGCCCCATCACTCTTCTCCCAACTTGCTACCACCCGGAAGAGGACAAGAACCAGCCGGCCAGGTTGGGCACTGTCCGGTAAGTGCTGGTCTCTCGTAGGGCCCGACATGCCTTGCAGAAGTGGGTGTTCCAGGAAACGTTGCCGACGACCTGGAACTGCTCCCGCCAACGGAAGTAAGCCCGGTAGCGCACCTCATCTCGGTCCATTGCCCGCAGGTGGCGGGCCAGCTCACTGGCATTGGGGAAATCATTGATGTGGATGAAGGCATCGGGTGGCAGGAAATGCTCATAGTTGTGCCGGGTGGGGGGGGGGCGCAGACCACTGGCACTGCCCCGGCACTTAGAGCGTTGTACCACAGCTTCTCAGTGATGTAGTCCTCATGCAGGGAGTTCTCGAATGCCAGGTAGAACTTGTACTGGGACAGGATGGGCAGATAGTGAGCGCAGGGCAGGGCCAGGTGCCGGGCCCCATATACATCCACGTGCAGGTGTTTCTGCAGCTCCTGGTAGTAGGGAACCCGCACGGAATTCGGGTTCCAGTTGCTCACAGTCCACGCCACCAACTTGGTCCTGGGGGGAACTGCCACATTACCCGGCTTCCCCAGTGGCTCCAGCCAGCCGTAGGGTGTGAAGATGTCTGAGTCTTGCCGGTAGGACATGGTCAGGTTGAAGCGATAATTCATGAGGCCCAGGTTGGGGCTGTTACTGGGTGACTCCAGGTTGAACCAGACCCAGCCCTGACGCACTGGCCGGGCCCCCGCGGGCATAGCCCCAGTTCCATAGCTGATATCACGGTGGTGCAGGATGACAGCGTCGGCCCGCGGATACCAGGCCCTGTTGGCAGTGATGTGGCAGTCGGGGACTCCGAGGAGCTCGGAGCAGTTGCTCAGGGCGACAGGCGTGTGGAAGGGCCACGTCCAGAGCAAGATGGTGAGCGGGGGTGACCCGGGAGGGGAGGGGGTGGGGGTGGCAAAGGGGGACAGAACCTCGACAGACTGAGATCCCTGAAGTTCCAGAAGCAGAAGAGGCAGAAGCTGATAAAGCCTGGAGGATGAAGAAGAGGAGGAACGAACTGCTTGAGGTCTTCCTCACCAGTGTCTGAGGCTCCATGAGTAGCTGGGGATAGAGGGAAGAGATGGGGAGCAGGGAGGGGAGATTACTGTTGAAGCTTGGACACGGGACAAAGTGGGGGAGTTGCAGACCCAAACCAAGGAGGTGCCCAGTCCTCCTAGAACTTCCAGAGGGGTTGGGCCCACCCCTTCCTCTCTTGCACCCCAAAGCCACCGATATAGTTGGAGACTCCGTCTGGGGAGAAAGCAGTGAGAGCAGAGTGCAGAGTCCAATCTCACACCTTTGGCAACCAGCTGGGCCATCCAGCCCAAGACTCTGTCTCTGAGAGTGGCGCCAGATGCTGGAACTGTGTGACCAGTGAGCTATCTCTCTGACCGTCTCTCACTCAGAATTCATCTTTGTCTCCCTGCCTTTCCTCTCTCTCTGCCTTTCCTCATTACACCAGGAGAAAGGTCATCCCTGGGCCAGACTCAGTTTAAAAATGTACCTTTCCCCCTGAACACCTTTTCGTGGACCTATTGTCCATGAAACTATTTCAGTCTTTCTTCCAGCTTCACCCCTAAATTCCACTCCAGGAACCCTTCATGGCCCTTTCATCCTAGAGTCAATCTAAACCCCTCTTGAACTAAGTGACACTTTTGACCTGTGCGGTATTTTGAGGGAATTGAGTTCCATGCGCTGACCCTCGCTCATACCCGATAGCGTACTTGGGAGAGTTAATATAATAACTTGGGTAGACAAGGCTTCAAGCCTTCTGTTTTCAAGCTTCAGTGGGTGCCTCCTTATCCTGATAATGTGTGTTTGCCCTGTCCACACCCTGCAATTTACAGACTTCAATCCTCTCCCCTTTTAGCTTGCATCATTCTGTGCCCTCCCTGCTCTACGCTCTTCAGTTCGCAAACTTCAATCCTGTTCCCAATTATCCAACCATATTTCAAGGTGGAAGAGTCCCAAATCTTTAAGTGTATGTTCATTTGGAAAATCACCTCTGTCCCTCCTCATTGATCATCGATCATCCTGATGATCCTTTTCTCTGGACCTTCACCACTATTCTTTCGCCCTGTCTCATAGACATGTTTGGGGTTCTGGATGGTTGGGCTGGACTTTCCCCCTCCAGGAATAATTTCTGGCATGACCAGGGTGCCTGACTCTGTGCGTCTCCAGAACTGTCCAGAAGCCAGCCATTTCACCGTTTCCTATGATCCTGGTCTGATATGTCTCCCTCTCTGGGGGGAAGTTGAGGCCCAGGGAGGCCTACTGGACACCAAGGTGTCTTGGAGGCAAAGCTGGACATCAAATCTCAGTTCTTGGTCTTCAACGCCACCTTATTCCCTCCTCTCCACCCCCTCTACCCCAGGATTCCCTGATCCTCTCACCTTG
Source organism: Tachyglossus aculeatus (assembly GCF_015852505.1). Taxonomy (NCBI): domain Eukaryota; kingdom Metazoa; phylum Chordata; class Mammalia; order Monotremata; family Tachyglossidae; genus Tachyglossus; species Tachyglossus aculeatus. The sequence goes on from NW_024045067.1 coordinate 9,555, forward strand.
TTCCCTCCTAACCTCAAATCCCTTCCCCCACAAGCTACCACCTCCTCCTCTCTCTACTTCTTTCCCTTCCTCCCCAGGCAAGAGAGCCTAGACAGAAAACTTTATCAGCTTGCCTTGTGGGTAATAGCAGTAAGGAGGGGTCGGGGCTGGACTAGTTTGGCTCCTAGGTGAAACCGGATCTTGGATACAGCATCATTTTTGTGTCTCCCATTCTCCTCTCCCCGATCTCCACTGCCTTGACATGATGTCATGGTGGTGACAGAAGGAGAGTAGGGGTGACAATAATAATAATAGCACTTACTAAGTGTTTACTATGTGCAAAGCACTGTTCTAAGCGCTGGGGAGGTTACAAGGTGATCAGGTTGTCCCACGGGGGGCTCACAGTCTTAATCCCCATTTTACAGATGAGGTAACTGAGGCGCAGAGAAGTTAAGTGACTTGCCCAAAGTCACACAGCCGTGAATTGGCGGAGACAGGATTTGAACGCATGACCTCTGACTCCAAAGCCCATGCTCTTTGCTCTGAACCATGCTCAATCATATTTATTGAGTGCTTACTGTGTGTAGAGCACTGTACTAACTCTTGGAAAGTACAATTCAGCAATAGAGACAATTTCTGCCCACACAGGATTTACAGTATAGACGGGGGGAGACAGACATCAAAACAAGCAAACGGGCATCAATATAAATAAATAGAATTATAGATATATACACATATACATAAGTGCTGTGGGGTCGGGGTGGGGGGTTGAAGAGCAAAGGGGGCGAGTTGAGGTGATGTGGAAGGGAGGGGGAACTGAGGAAAAGGGGGCTTAGTCTGGTAAGGCCTCTTGGAGGAGGTGTGCCTTCTTTAGGGCTTTGAAACGAGGAAGAGTGATTGGTGGATTTAAGGAGGGAAGGTGTTCCATGCCAGAGGTAGGACGTGGGCCAGGGCTTGATGGCGAGACAGGTGAGATTGAGGCCCAGTGAGAAGGTTAGCACCAGAGGAGCGGAGTGTACAGGCTGGGATGTAGAAGGAGAGAAGGGAGGTGAGGTAGGAGGGGGCAAGGTGATGGAGAGATTTGAAGCCAACAGTGAGGAGTTTTTGTTTGATAATGGAGGTTGATAGGCAACCACTGGAGATTTTTGGAGGAGCGGGGGTGACATGCCCTGAACGTCCTTCTGTAGAAAGATAATCCGGGCAGTAGGGTGAAGTGTGGACTGAAGTGGGGAGAGGCAGGAGGTTGGGAGATCAGAAAGGAGGCTGATGCAGTAATCCAGTTGGGATAGGCTGAGTGATTGTACTAATGTATTAGTGGTTTCGATGGAGAGGAAAGGGCAGATCTTGGCGATGTTGTGAAGGTGAGACCGGCAGGATTTGGTGATGGATTGGATATGTGGGGTGAATAAGAGAGCGGAGTCAAGGATGACACCAAGGTTGCGGGCTTGTGAGACAGGAAGGATGGTTGTGCCGTCCACAGTGATGGGAAAGTCAGGGAGAGGACAGGGTTTGGGAGGGAAGATTAGGAGCTCTGTATTGGACATGGTTGAGTTTAAGGGTGGCATGTGGCAGACCAAACATCTGGCCCATCAATTACTGGGCCTAAGTAGTAAGCCAGGCCTTCCGTGCTCCACAGGAAGACCTACAAGGAACTGAGAGGAGAGCTGTGGACAGGCAAGAGTTACTTGTTATCGGCCCTACGGCCTTGCATAGACGGGTTGTTGCTTGTTACTGGTTTTGAAGGTTACAGAATTGCTGTGTTAGTTATAAACACAGGAACATGGAAACATACAGAATGTGACTGAAAGATATAAAAGTCTTCCTGCTTAACCCAATAAACAGTCTCCTTGTCCACCTTGAGACTCGCCAGGCCTGCGTTCTTCCATTGCGAGTGCCCGTCTCCCCACTGCGCCGGACGCGTGGAGGCAGACGGCAACAAATGGCGCCCGAACAGGGACAGGGACATGAAGCCTGGACCCTCAGACTCAGCACCGCAACCCGCCGAAGCAACTCATCACTTGCGCAGTGACTCACTAAGGGAACCGAAGAGGTGAGGGCATTTAAGTTTACTTTCGGTTTCAAACACCAGGCTTACAGCAGGGAAGAAAATGGGACAAATTCAATT
>NW_024045068.1:0-10836 GCF_015852505.1 Tachyglossus aculeatus
GCCTAAAAGAATACGGATCGCTCTAGACCTTAAGTTCACTGTGTGCAGGGAACGTGTCTACCAACTCTATTATATTGAACTTTTCCAAGTGGTTAGTACAGTGCTAGGCCCAGAGTAAGTGCTCAAAAATATGATTGATTGATTGATTGATTGAGACGAGTTCTGATGCCAGCTCTGCTACTGGCCTGCTGTGTGAACTTGGGGCAGTGACGTAATGTCCCTAGGCTCTGTCTTCCTCTTATACTTTGAGCCCATTTGGGACAGGAATTGTGTCTGTACTGATTCTTTTGTTTCTACTCCAGGAAGTGGAACAATTTAGTCACACAACCTCTTAATAAATACAGTAATGATATTATTATTAGCAGTATCTGTGAAAACGCAATGCTATGTATGCTCCCTAGCATGACTCTGGGTGTGGGTATGAGAGTTGGAAAATGTGCAGAGGTATGGGAGAAGGGAAAAAAGGATGACTGCAGCTCCATCTGTCTTGCCAAATCCATCATCTCTCATTAATCCATTTTTCCTTTCCATCCATCCGTTCTTCCAACCATTCATTCATCTATCTATCCATCATCCATCCATCCATCTGTCCAGAGCACGGGCTTGGGAGTCCGAGGTCGCGGGTTCTAAACTCAGTTCCGCTACTTGTCTTCCTTGTGCCCTGGGGCAAGTCACTTCACTTCTCTGCGCCTCAGGTCCCTCATCTGCAAAATGGGGATTGAGACAATGAGGCCCATGTGGGACAGGGACTGTGTCCAACCTGATTACCCTGTATCTACTCCAGCACTTAGAACAGTGATTGGCACAGAGTTAAGAGCTTAACGAAGACCATAATTACTACCATTATTATTATCAATGGTATTTATTGTCCTTATCGTGAATGCAAGGAAGTGTAGTAAGGTCTCTGGAGATTATGATCTAATGGGTGAGATAGACACGGAGTAAATTACGTACAGGAGGAAGTAGAGTAGGGAAAGATGAGAACGAGGATGAACGCTTGATTCAAGAGAACAGTTTATATAATCAATATGAATAGCGCTTAAAAATATTTGCAATCAGGACAAATCAGAAGAAGCAGCGCTGTCTAGTGGGTAGAGCGCGGGCCCTGTATTCAAATGGACATGGGTTCTGATCCGGTTCCACCGCATGTCTGGTTTTTGACCTTAGGCAGCATTTCTTAAATTCTCCCTGCCTCAGTTTCCTTAACTGTAAAACGGGGTTTGAGATGTGACCCCAAGGGGGACCGTGGACTCTGTCCAATCTGATTAGCTTGTATCTACTCCACCACTTAGTATACTGTCTGATATATAGTAAGCGCTTCACAAATAGCATAAGAAAAGGTTACAATCGGCTGATTAACTGGCAGAATGAGTGTCTCAGGTCTTAAATTAGACAAAGACGATACCATTCCCAGTGGCTGAAGACTGTCGTTAACAACAGGAATCACTGGGACGCTGGGATGTGGCTGCCACTGTTTCCATGGGAACCCCGAGGGTCAGCACCATCGGTCATGCTGCAGGGACCGGGCCTTTGTCTCCCAGGAGCCTCAGAAACCACGTGACCAGAGGGGGCGTGGCTTGTACAGGCCAAGAGGTCCCTCGGCAGGGCCCTGAGCCATCCTCCAGGTATCCCCCGAGCCATCCTCCAGGGATCCCCCTCGGAGAATCTCCTGCTTTATCTACAGGGACAGGGCCCTGTCTGGAGAGCTTTTCAGGGTCTGAAGAAGAGCAGAGAGGGATCGAGGGCTCCTCTCTATTCCTTCCTGGCTGACTGTACCAAGGAGTCTGAGGGGACAGAGGGGACCAGCCCAGCCATTCAGAGGTCAGACACCCCCAGCCCCACGCTGCCCCGGTGAGAGTGACCGGGGGTGAGTGGGATGGAGGGGAGGGGGGGACGAGGATGAGGATTGAAGAGCTGGAGCCAGTCTCGGCCTAAATTGGGGTTCGGGAAAAGGCCGCGGCCACTAGCAGGGGAGGTGAGCTTGTAAGAGGAGTGGTGTTTTCCAGTTCAGTAACCACCAACTATCAAACACTTCTCCTCCTTCCTCCTCAAACTTCACCACCCTGCCAACCACCCACCGGGCTACGTTGCTTCAGCACAGTGTCACAGACAGTCACTTCAGCCTTCAGTGGGTCCCAGAATCTTTTGCAGAGGGTAAATGACTGGTAGGGCTGAGAGAGTGTGACCAGCATTGGACCTCCACTAGCAGTATCAGAAATACTTCCTTGTAAGAGTTATTCCCCAATGTTGGAAGGAGACAAACAGTGGGAAAGGTTGTAATCGTTGCCCTCATGAACTTTCCAGTCTACCGGGCTAGGTTGACACAATATAATTTACTATCAGTCAATCTCGAATCGTATTTATTTAGTGCTTACTGTGTGCACTAATCCCTTGGGAGAGTAATATTAATAATAATAATTGTACTACTTGCAAATCTCTTACTCTGTCCGAAACACTGTCCTAAGCGCTGGGCTAGATACAGGTTAAGCAGATTGGATGCAGGATGTAGTTCCACAGGGGGCTCATAGTCGTAACCCCCATTTTACAGATGAGGCAACTGAGGCTCAGAGAAGCTAAATGACTTGCCCATGATCACACAGCAGACATGTGACAGAACCAGAATTAGACCCCAGATCATTCTGAGTCCTTCTGACACCCAAGACCCTGCTCAATCCACTTTAGAACACCATAACAGATATATTACCTGCTCCTGCTAGAAGGAAAAAATGAAAAGATTAATATGCGATTATTCCTTGCCATTTTACAGATGAGGAAACTGAGGCCCGGAGAAGTTAAGCGACTTGACCAAGGTCCCAGAGGGACAGGGGACGGATTAGCACTCAAGTCTTCTGACTCCCTCTAAGCTATTCCTGGGACAGTACAATAGAACAGAGCTGGTAGATGTGTATGCTGCCCTCAAGGAATTCGCAGTCAAGAAGAGAACTCCTGGGCCCATGAGTCTTCCACTAATTGAGAATGGAAATGAGTTGATTCGCTCTTGAGTTAGGTGAAGTAGGTTTAGAGAGCTGGAAAATGAATCGGGGAAGCTGGTTGGACGGGGGGGAGGATATTAGCAGTGCTCAGAATTCCGAAAGAACTGTGCTTTCTCTGATTCTGAGTGGATAAGGGACAGAGTTACAGACTAAGATGGAGAGGGAGAGTCGATCATGAGTAACAACTAGAAAGTTGCTTTGAGAGCTGAGAAGACGAGTTGAACAATGGAAAGGGCGTGAAGTGCAGTCATGAGGTGGAGAGCCTTCAAGACGATTGTGAGTTTCTGTAGCTTGTGAAAAGACACAACTTGTCATGAGAGGAGGTTGAGCAGAGGAGTATTGAAGGCTGAGAGATGCTTTAGGAAAAGTCTGGATGAATTCTTTCATTCATTCAATCGCATTTATTGAGCGCTTACTGTGTGTACAGCACGTACTACGCACTTGGGAAGTACAAGTTAGCAAAATATAGAGACGGTTCCTACCCAACAAAGGGCTCAAAGGCTAGAAGGAGGAGGCAGACAACAAATCAAAACATGAAGACAGGCGGTATGCTTGTGTTTTGTGACTACAAGTGTGAATGCAAATATGAGATCAAATGGAATCAGTTTGGTGTATATGTGGGTTTCATTTTTGTTGTTTGCTTTATGGTATCATTAAGGGCTTATCATATGCCAGGTAGAGTACAAGCCCTGGGGATGGATACAAGCTAATGAGGTTGGATATAGCCCATGCCCCATAGGGTGCTCACTGTTGTAATCCCTAATTTAAAGACGAGGTAACTGAGGCACAGAGAATGTAAGTCACTGGCCCCAGGTCATACAGCAGACAAGAAGAGGGGACAGGATTAAAATCCTGGTCCTTCTGTCTACCAGGCTCATTCGCCGCTAAATGCATGAATTTATGTATAAAGGCACTTCTCGTTTAACATGTCATGTACATATTTTTACGTTCTCTGACCGCTCCTATCCACTGTTCATTTTAGTTTCAGTCTCCCTAATCACAAATAATAGTCTTGATTTTATTAAATGCTTACTACGTTCCAAGTAAAGTATTAATTTCTGGGGGAGATAAAGGACAATCTAGTAGAACACAGTCTGTGTCCCACAAGGGATTCACAGACTAAGTAGGGGAGAAAACAGGTATCGAATCCTCATTTTACTTTTGAGAAAACTGAGGTGTAGAGAAATTAAGTCATTTTCCCATGGCTATGCAGCCGACAAGTGGTAAAGTTGGGATTAGAACCCAGGTCCTCTGACTCCGAGGCCTGGTTTCTTCACAATAGCAGCCTTTTTCTACACAGTTCAAAGCCTGGTGCTTCCAATAGAATGGAAGTTCTTTGGGGCCGTGATCATACGTACTAATACGGTGACTCTGTAGGTACTCAGTAAATAGAGTTGATTGACTTAATCTTATTCCTTCACCTCCAACATCAGTGTGTCTAAATTGAAGTCTTCTCTCTTCCTGTGCAGGGAGTGGACATCATTCCTCAGAAATGTTGAATATTTCCACGCTGAGCCCAAACATCATTTTAAATTCAGTAACTGTATCCTCTCCACAGAGAATCACCAGGAGGTGTTCCTTCAATTCCTTCGCTAATGCCATCAAATGACTATAACGTTGGCTCTTCCGTGATCCATTGCAGAAAGTCAGTGCTTCCTCACAAAAATGCCCAATATCTCCACGGTGAGGGAATTCCTCCTGCTGGGATTCTCCGAGGTCCGGAAGCTGCAGCTCGTCTACACCACGCTATTCCTCCTGGTCTACCTGGAGGCCCTGATGGGGAATCTTCTCATCTTCGCCCTCACTTCCCTCGACCGGCGCCTCCACACTGCCATGTACTTCTTCCTCAGGAATCTGTCCGTCCTCGACCTCTGCTACATCTCCGTCACTGTCCCCAAGTCTGTCGCCATCTCTCTGACCGATCGTAGATCCATCTCCCTCCTGGGCTGTGCCGCCCAGGTCTTTTTGGTGTTCCTGTTTGCTGCTTCAGAGCTGGTCGTCCTCACGGCAATGTCCTACGATCGCTACGCTGCCATCTGCCGCCCTCTGCGCTATGAGCTAATCATGACCAACACGGCCTGTGGAAAGATGGTGGCTGCCTCCTGGCTCAGCGGCGTGCTGTATGGGGTTTCGTTTGCAGCTTCGTCTTTCTCTCTGAGCTTCTGTGGGTCCAATATCGTCCAGCAGTTCTTCTGTGATGTCCCTTCCCTGCTGAAGATCTCCTGCTCAGAGGACCACATCGCCATCGACGTGAGCATCACCGGAGCGGTAGCTTTAGGTGTCGTCTGCTTCGTCTTTATCATCATCTCCTACATCCGCATCTTCCATGCCGTTCTGAGGATGCCTGCCTCCGAGAGCCGGGCCAAAGCCTTCTCCACCTGCCTGCCTCACCTTGCCGTCGTCACTCTCTTCCTCTCTACTGGAGCGGTTGACTATCTCAAGCCCGTGTCAGACTCCGCCTCCACCCTGGACCTGCTGGTGTCCGTGTTCTACACCGTGGTGCCCCCCGCCCTGAATCCCCTCATCTATAGCCTAAGGAACAGGGACATGAAGGCCGCCTTGGGGAGAGTCCTAAAGGGGAGATTCCTCCTCCGTTCTCTAAGGGACAAAATGTCTGTTTCCTTTTGCTGACTATCCCATTCCTCATCAAGGTTCTGGCAGTGGGAGTATCCATATAAGGAGCTGTCCAAAGAGAAAGGCCAGGGTCTGAGGATTTGTCAATGTCTGGGACAGATGTTGATAAGCCATGTGTGACTGTAAGCCCGGTGTGGGCAGGGATTGTCTCTCTTTATTCTGAATTGTACTCTTCAAGCCCTTAGTACAGTGCTGGGCACACAGTGAACACTCAATAAATATGACTGACTGAATGAATGAATGAATGACAAGTGATTGTTTGGGCGGCACCATGTCTTAATGGAATGAGCATGTGGCTTGAAGTCATAAGACTTGAAATGTCTTCCCGGTTCTGCCACCGGCCTGCTGAATGACCTTGGTCCAGCCACATAACCTCTTTGGGTCTCTCTGTAAAATCGGGATTCAATATATGCTCTCTCTTTCACTTACAATCTGAGTCCTTGGGTGTCAAGAAACGTGTCCCATCTGATCAGTTTGTTTCTACTCCAGCACTTGGCAGTCTTTTGCAAATAAATTCTTAATAAATTCAATAATCATAACGTTGATACTACTACTGATAATAACAGCAATTCTATGAATTTTAAGATCACTCTTAGTGGTCATGAAAATCACAAAATCGGAGGGTGACAAGGGAAGCAGTCATGGAAACTGTTCCCCATATTTCAATGAGTGTTGACTTGTTTTGATGCATGTCATTCATTCACCCATTCATACAATCGTATTTATTGAGCGCTTACTGTGTGCAGAGAACTGTACAAAGCACTTGGGAAGTAAACGTGGGCAACATATAGAGATGGTCCCTACCCAACAACGGGCTTACAGTCTCCGCTTTCGAGACTGTGAGCCTGTTGTGGCAGGGATTATCTCTATTGGAATTGTACTTTCAAAGCGCTTAGTACAGTACTCTGCACATAGAAAACGCTCAATAAATATGAATGAATGAATGAATGAATTTGACTGATCAAATCCTTGCTTTGAATCCATTCGTTCATCCATCCAGCCAGCCAGCCGACCATCCATCCGTCCATCTGTCTGTCTGTTCACCCATCTGTCCATCCATCCATCCATCCATGCATCCATGCATCCATTCATCCATCCATCCATCCATCTGTAATAATGATAATAATAATAATAATAATAATAATAGTGGTATTTGTTAAGAGCTTATTATATGCCAGGCAGAGTACTAGGTGCTGGGTCAGATACAAGCTAATCAGCTTTTACACAGTCCCTATCCCACATGGTGCTCACAGGCAGAGTTCCCATTTTACAGATGAGATAACTGAGGCACAGAGTAGTGAAGTGCCTTGCCTAAGGTCATACAGCAGACATTCCACCCATCCATCCATCTATCCATTCATTTATTCATCCACCCTTCCATCCATCCATCTATCCATTCATCTATTCATCCACCCTTCCATCCATCCAACCAACAACCCATCCATGCATCCATCTATCAATCCATCCATACAGCAATCAATGATATTTGTTGAATGCATCATGGGTGTAAAGTACTGTAGTGAACCCTTCATAGAGATCAAAATAAATTAAACACCATCCCTGATTTCCAAGAGCTTAAAATCTAAGAGGGGAGATAGAAACAGAATTAATTCATGAGAGGACAGAGAAGAAAATGGAAAAATGGTAAACAAATGATTAAGTGCTTTAAGAGTACATTTAATAAAAGCCACTATTTACAAAAATATAATGGTGGGTGTGAGTGCAAAAATGGAGAGGTGGTCTAAGCTGCTGATTGGTACTTGGGAGAAGATGACTTAGGGAGAAGAAAAGTGAATCGTGTGAAGTGGTGGGAAGACAGAGGGTCTTTGAAGTTGAGGATAGCTGTGTTCTGATGGACTGGAAGCGGGGAGGAGGAAATGTGGGCTGACAGATTATTTCTCCATTTTCCATCACTGAGATATTTTGAAAGGGCACAGGGACATTTAGAACAGAGAATGAAATGACCTCCTCATCTCTCGTTTGGTACACTGTCTCAGCTCTGTGATAGAAGAGGACGAGCCCTAGGCTACAACCTGTTCCTTCTGAAACCAGGGATTTTCCCGTCATGTTCACCCAGCCAGTATCGGTGATTCCTTCTCATCACTCCGTTCTCAGAACCCCTCAGCCCTTCCCAAAATGATAATAGGAATAACAATAATGATAATCACATTTGTTAAGCACTCACTATGTGTCAAGCATTGTTCTAAGCGCTCGAGTAGATGCAGCATAATCGGGGTGTCCCAAGTGGGGCTCACAGTCTTATTGGTTCACAATCCTATTGGTGGTGCCGAAGGAGAAATTTTCTTCAAGCAAAGAATCTCCACTTTGTTTTCCCTAGCTAAGGTGGCCTTCAGGTCCACAAAAGAAACCATTTGAGATGAAAACGTGGAAATTTCCTCTAAGAGGAAAATCTCCTGTTGCAGTTTCTCTACCTAACGTTTTCAAGGCCTGAAAAGACAATATTTGGGGTTAAAAAAGGAGACTTTTGCTTCAAGCAGAAACTCTCCTACTTATTTTTCCACCCATGGTCTTCAAGGCCTCAAAAGAGAGTACATGAGGTGCCAAAGAAGAAATCTATTTCCCTGCATATGCATCCTCTGGTCCTTTCTCCACCTCGGGCCTTCAGGGTATTTTAATTGAGAATAAGAGAATATTTGAGGCGAAAAGGGAGATAGTTTCTGCATATAAATGATCTCGGGTTTTCTTCTCTGCCTGAGGATTTCGAGGCCTCCAAAACAGGGCATTTGAGGTGAAAAAGGAGAAGCGTTGTCTCATGCACATAATCTTCAATCTCCAGCTGTCATTGCTGTAAGGTCTTAGGTCTTCAAGGCATCTAAAGAGAATATTTGGGGTGAGAAAGGAGAAACCTTTCTCATGCAAAGTCTAGCTTTTATTTCCCTACAGTCTTCAAGGCCTGAAGAGATAGTATATGGCATTAGAAAGAGAGAATTTTGCTTCATGCAAAAAATGTCCTGCTCATTTGTCAACCTAAGGGCTTCAAGGCCATCAAAGAGAATTTATGTGGTAAAAAAGGTTAGATTTGCTTCCTTCATGTAAACAATCTCCAGGTCTTATTTCTCTACCTGAGGTCTTCGAGGCCTCAAAAGTGACTATTTCAAGCAAAAAGGAGAAATTTGCTTTTTGCAAACAATTTCCTGCACTCATTTTACTAAATCAGATCTTCAAGGCATGAAGAAATGATATGTGGGATTCAAGAAGGGGAATCGTGCTTCAAAAAAAAGCAGTCCTGCTCATTTGTCCACCTTAGGTCTTCAAGGCGTTTGCAAGAGAATATATGAGATGAAAAATGCTTAGTTCAGGCAAACAAACTCCAGGTGTTATTTTTGTAAGGTTTTGGTCTTCAGGATCTCCAAAGAGAACATTAGAGGTGAAAAAGTAGAAAGTTGGTTCATGCAAGCCAACTCTAGTTTTGATTTCTCTAAATTACTTCAAGACCTCCAAAGAGAATATTTAAGGTGGGAAAGGAGAAATTTGCTTGATGCAAACAAACTCTAGCTTTTATTTCTCTAAGCTCTTCACGGCCTGAAGAGATGGCATATCTGGTGAAAAAGGATGTATTTGCTTCATGCAAACCATCTCCAGCTGTTATTTCCCTATATAAAGTCTTCAAGGCAGAGCTTCAAGGGTAGATACACTTCTTGTGCACCTCTCCACCTCAGGCCTTCAAGGCATTGTAATTCAGAGTATTTGAGGTGAAAAAGGAGAAAGTTCCTTCATGTAAACCATCTCCAGCTTTTACGTCTCTCTCTAAGGTATTCAAGGCCTTAAAAGGGAATATTTGAGGAGGGAAAGGAGAAACTTTGCTTCATGCAAACAACCTCCAGCTTTTGTTTCTCAATCTAAGATCTTCAAGGCCGGAAAAGAGAATTCTAGAGGTGAAAATGGAGGAATTTGGTTCATGCAATCCAACTCTAGCTTTGATTAATAAAGACTTGAAGGCCTCCAAAGATAATATTTGAGGTGGGAAAGGAGAAATTTTCTTCATGCAAACAAACTCTTACTTTTATTTATCTAAGGTCTTCAGGGCCTGAAGAGATAGTATGTGACATTATAAACGCAGAATTTTGCTTCATGAAAAAACTATCCTGCTTAGCTGTCAACCTAAGGGCTTCAGGGGCATCCAGGAGAATTTATGTGGTGAAAAAGGATGAATTTTCTTCATGCAAGCAATCTCCGGCTGTTATTTCTCTATACAAGGCAGACCTTCAAGGGCAGATACACTTCCTGTGCACTACTCCTCTTTAAAGCCTTGTATTTGAGAATGAATAGAGGATATTTGAGTTGCAAAAGCAGAAATTTGCCCCATGCAAACCTAAATGAGAAAGTTTAATGCTGACTGTCTCCAGTTCGTATGTCTCTAAGGCCTTCAGAGCCTGAGAGGAGAAGATTTCAAGTGAAAAGGGGGAAATTTGCTTTAGGTCAAACAATTTCCTTCACTCATTTTTCTAAATCGTATCTTTGAGGAATTAAAAAAAATATGAGTTTAAAGAAGGAGAATTTTGCTTCATGAAAAAACTGCCTGCTCATTTGTCCACCTTAGGTCTTCAAGGCCTTTCCAAGAGAATATATTAGGTGCAAAATGCTTAGTTTACAATCAAGTAAACAATCTCCAGGTGTTATTTCTGAAAGGTCTCAGGTCTTCAAGACCTCCAAAGAGAGTATTTGAGGTGGAAAGGGCTAAATTTGCTTCATGCAGTCCAACTCTAGCTTTTATTTCTCTAAGGTATTCAAGGCCTGAAGAGATAGTGTATGGCATTAAAAAGGGACATGGCAAAAAATGCCCTGCCTCCCTGGCAACATAGTCTTCAAGGCCATCAAAGAGAATACCTGTGGTGAAAAAGGAAGAATTTACTTCATGCAAACCATCCTCAGCTTTGATTTATCTATACAAGGTCTTCAAGGCAGACCTTCAAGCGCAGATATAATCCTTGTGCATTCTTACACCTCAGGCCTTCAAGGCCTTTTATTTGAGAATGAATAGAGATTATGTGGAGGTGTAAAAAACAGAATCGCCAGTATTTTCCTTCACTAAAGTTTTCAAGACCTCAAAAGCGATTACTGGAGGGAAAACAGAAAATGGGTTTCAAGCAAACCACCTCCATCTTTTATTTCTCTATTCTAAGGTCTTCAAGGCCAGAAAAGAAAAGAATCGAGATGTAAAAGGAGAAATTTGCTTCATGCAGAAATC
>NW_024045068.1:10932-11025 GCF_015852505.1 Tachyglossus aculeatus
CTAACCACTTGGAAAAGTTCAATATATAGAGTTGGTAGACACGTTCCCTGCCCACAGTGAACTTAAGGTCTAGAGCGATCCGTATTCTTTTAG
>NW_024045069.1:0-10768 GCF_015852505.1 Tachyglossus aculeatus
TGAGAGCTCACCTAACTCCAGGAGGTCTTCTTAAGCTGAGCCCCTCTTTTTCTCTTGCTCCTCCTCCCTCCCCTCCCCATTGCCCCTACTCCCTCCTACTCGCCCCACTCCCCCTTCCCCCTTTCCTACCCCCTCTCCCTCCCCACCAGCACTTGTTTATATTAGTACATATCTAGTACTCTATTTTATTAAAGAAGTGTATATATCCATAATTCTATTTATTTTGACGGTATTGATGCCAGTCTACTTGTTTTGTTTTGTTGTCTGTCTCCCCCTTCTAGATTGTGAGCCCGTTGTTGGGTAGGGATTGTTTCTATCTGTTGTCAAATAATAATTTCCAAGTGCTTAGTACCGTGCTCTGCACACTGTAAGCGCTCAATAAATATGATTTAATGAATGAATGAATGAGTGGGACTGTGGAACCCTCACTGACCTTTCTTTGGCATTGTTGGATTAAACCATCAGGGGGATCTTCTTCAAATATGAAGGACTATAACATATTAGTAAGCACTATATAGTACTGTATTGTATTGTACTCTCCCAAGTACTTTGTGCAGTGCTCTGCACATAGTAAGCACACAATATATAAGTGTATATGTATAATCTGTATGTATGTGTATAATATATATAGCTCAATCGATCAAATCTATCTCTTTCTACATGACTATATATAGATAATAATAATAATGGCATTTATTAAGTGCTTACTACATGCAAAGCACTATTTCTAAGAGCTGGAGAGGTTACAAGGTGATAAGGTTTCCCCACAGTCTTTATCCTCATTTTACAGATGAGGTCACTGAGGCACAGAGAAGCTTAGTGACTTGCCCAAAGTCACACAGCTGACAAGTGGAGGAGCCAGGATTTGAACCCCCGACCTCTGACTCCAAAAGCCCGGGCTGCTTCCACTGAGCCACGTTGCTTCTCTACATCTTTATTTACCCTATATATACATATATTATTTGTTTAGCACTTATTACATACAGAGAACCGTACTAAGCAACTTGGGAGGCTTGAGTAATTAACTTGCTCCTACCCTAGTGTTTAAGGACAATGTTGGATGCATAGTAAGTGCTTAACAAATACCATAAAAAATTCTGAAAACAAGAGGCTCACAGTGGATGAATAAAGGCTAAGAAAGGAGGAGGAGATTAGAATTGAATACTTAAGGAGAAATGTAATAAAAGCCAGAAAGATATTATACAAAGACAAGACCAGTGATCAATACAAAACCAACAAAAATTTTGACTAAAGGGATGGTTTTAGGTCCATCGTGTCTCGCTAAGGCTAGTAAGAGCCCAGAAGTCACAGCAGCCATATCCATAGGCACCATGACATTTGAAAAGTGGTTACAGGAACGTTAATGCTGCTTTCTCATGCTGACCATCTGGAGGAGGGCTTGACGGGATTCCAAAATGATATTGGGGTTTGGACAGTCTCTCTTTCCCAGGTAGCAGCCCAGTGGTAAAGGAGCAATGAGAACCTCAAGCTGATGTTTTTTTCCCCTCTCTGAAGGCAAAACTAGAATGCAAGAAACTAGCCTTTTTTCTGTTGGGAATAGGACTAGATTGAGGAGAATTGAATCAATCAGTCAATAGCATTTATTGAGCATCTACTCTGCCCCAAAGCATTGTAATAAAATCACTTGTAATAAGACAATCCCTGTCCTCTAGGGAATATAGTCAGAGTGCTCACTCTGAACCCCATTGTTTGGGCTAATAGAGGAATATTTCATTCTCCATAGATCCTGAAAGCAGGAGGGGTTTCAGACCTGAGATGTAGACCTAACTGTATGTGTAGTTCTTTGCTTTTTTCCTACAGAAACTGAGGGACTAGAGGACAGCTTTACCACAGTTCAAAAGGGGATAATCCTTTGGTCCACGCCTGTCCAGGCTACAAGAGCACAATCTGAATATGGTGACACACCCTGTTCTTGCTAAATGCCTTGACCAACGCAAGAAAACAAGGTCTATTAATCCATCAGTCAATCAATTAATTTTATGTGTTGAGTGCTCACTGTGATTATTCATTCATTTAATCAATTCGTATTTAATGAGTGGCCTTACAGTGTTTAAAGCACTGTACTAAGTACTTGGAAGGTACAATTCAACAACAAATAGAGACTATGCCTGCCCAACAAGGGGCTCACAGTCTAGTAGGCGGAAGACAGTCAAAACAAGTAAACAGTCATCAATAACATCGATATAAATAAATACAATTATAGATATATACACATCATTAATAAAATAAATAGAAAAACAAATATGTACAACATAAACCACAAGTACTGTGGGGCAGGGAGGGGCAGAGGGTGCAAGCACTGAACTGAGGGCTTTGGAGAATACAATATAACAGAGTTGGTAGACACATTTCCTGCTCAAAGCGAACTTTCAGTCTAGAGGGAGAAGGAAGAAGTTAACAAAAATGAGTAAATTTAATTATGGATATGAAAATATGTACTATGGGGCTGGAGGTGGGTAAAAAAAAGAATGCAAATCCTAGTAAAAGGCCAGCTTAAAAGGGAGTGGGAGAAGAGGAAATAAGGGCTTAGTTAAGGATGGCCTCCTGGAGGAAATGTGTTTTTAGTAAGGTTTGTAAGGTGGGAAGAGTCAATGTCTATCAACAAATATGTGGAAGCTGAGAACAATCTTTAGAGTTTGGACAAGATTTGGCTGTTCGGAACGTGGCATGAGCCTTGATGTGGACTGGAGGCTCTATCGAATGCTGCCTCTCTTCTCTGAGGCTTGGCAGCTTGCTCTTTGGGAAGACCCTTCTGGTTCTGGTGGTGAATCCAAAAGATGGATCCCGCAGAAATCGTTTTTGGATCCTGATCCTACTGGTGGTCAACTTCAGGGTTTCAGGGAACGTGTTCCTCCTGGGTTACATCTACCTGGTTTCTGCCAACAAAAACAAAGTCCTCAGACCTAATCCTTGCCCATCTGGCCATGGCCAACACCATGGCCCTTCTGGCCAAGGACATCCCTGACATTCTATCAGCCTAGGGACTGAGAATTTCCTGATAAATATTGGTTGTAAAACCCTTCTTTACCTGTACAGACTGTCCCGAGGCCTGGCCATTTGCACCACCTGCCTCTTGAATATCTTCAAGGCCCTCACCAGGAGTTCCAGCACCTCCCCGTGGACAGGACGTAAAGCTAAATTACCCAAGTGTATCACCCCCAACTTGTGTTCCCCTCCTGGATCCTCAATATGCTGGTGGATGTTACTACACCCATAATCGTGACAGGTCCGCAGAAAAGCACAAGTACACAAACTGTCAACATTCTGAAATACTGTTCCTCCACCAGCAATAGTGCAATAACTATAGTAAGCATAGTAAATGCTTAACAAATACCACAACTATTATTATTATTACTACTGTATATGAACTCTTCAAAGTATTCAGCCTTAGCTTTATCCTTGACTCTTTATACCTAACAACTATTCAATTCAATCTGTCATTACATCCTATCTTTTGCCCTCATACTATGTCCTGCATCCATTCTTCGTTGACAGTCCAATTGACCACAGTCCTAATCTAGCTATTCTTCATATCTTGACTAGACTATTACTATTAAAGAAGCAGCATGGCTTAGTGGAAAGAGACCGGGCTTGGAAGTCAGCAGACATGGATTCTAATCCAGGCTCTGCCATTTGTCTCCTGTGTGACCTTGGGCAAGCCACTTAACTTCTCTGTGCTTCAGTTACCTGATCTGTAAAATGGGGATTGAGACTGTAAGCCCTACGTGGGGAGAGCCTGATTACCTTGAATCTACCCCAGTGCTTAGAAGAGTGACTGGCACACAGTAAATGATTAGCAAATACCATAATTATTACCATTTGACTCTCCTAATTATCTCCCTGTTTCTATCCTCTACCCTCTCTAGTGTATACCTCATTCTGCTGTGCTGAATTATTTTACCAAATGGCCATTCTGCAAATATCTCTCCAGTCAAAAACCTTCAGTGATTACCTTTCATTCACTCATTCAATCATATTTATTAAGCATTTACTGTGTGCAAAGCACTGTACTAAGTGCTTGGAAACTACAATTCGGCAACAGAGACAATCCCCTACCCAACAACGGGATCACAGTCCAGAAAGGGGAGACAGATAACAAAAAAACCAAGCAGATGGGCATCGTTAAGATTAAAATAGATAGAAGTATAGATATATCATCATCATCATCATGAATCGCATTTATTGAGTGCTTACTATGTGCAGAGCACTGTACTAAACGCTTGGGGAGTACAAATTGGCAACATATAGAGACAGTCCCTACCCAACAGTGGGCTCACAGTCTAAAAGGGGGAGACAGAGAACAAAACCAAACATACTAACAAAATAAAATAAATAGAATAGATATGTACAAGTAAAATAAATAAATAAATAAATAAATAGAGTAATAAATATGTACAAACATATATACATATATACAGGTGCTGCGGGGACGGGAAGGAGGTAAGATGGGGGGGATGGAGAGGGGGACGAGGGGGAGAGGAAGGAAGGGGCTCAGTCTGAGAAGGCCTCCTGGAGGAGGTGAGCTCTCAGTAGGGCCTTGAAGGGAGGAAGTGAGCTATCTTGGCGGATGTGCGGAGCGAGGGCATTCCAGGCCCGGGGGATGACGTGGGCCGGGGGTCGATAGTGGAACAGGCGAGAGTGAGGTACGGTGAGGAGATTAGCGGTGGAGGAGCAGAGGGTGCGGGCTGGGCTGTAAAAGGATAGAAGGGAGGTGAGGTAGGAGGGGGTGAGGTGATGGACAGCCTTGAAGCCCAGGGTGAGGAGTTTCTGCCTGATGCACATATTGATTGCTAGCCACTCGAGATTTTTGAGGATATATGCACATCATTGATAAAATAAATAAAATAATAAATATGTACAAATATACACAAGTACTCTAGGGATGGGAATGGGGTAGAGCAGAGGGAGGGAGTGTGGGCGATGGGGAGGGTAGGAAGAGCAAAGGAAAAGGGGGCTCAGTCTGGGAAGTACTCCTGGAGGAGGTGAGCCTTCAGTAGCTCTTTGAAGGGGGGGAAGAGTGACTAATTGGTAGATTTGAGGACGAAGGTGTTCCAGACCCGAGGTAGGATGTGGGCCAGGGGCCGATGGTGGGACAGGCAAGAGCAAGGCATAGTGAGAAGGTTAGCACCAGAGGAGTGAAGTGTATGGGCTGCATGTAAAAGGAGAGAAGGGAGGTGAGGTAAAAAGGGACAAAGTGATGGAGAGCTTTGAGGACCTTAGTGAGGAGTTTTTGTTTCATACGGAGGTTGATAGGCCACCACTGGAGATATTTGAGGAGGGGAGTGACATGCTCAGAGTGTTTCTTTAGAAAGGTAATCCAGGCAACAGAGTTTAGTATAGACTGACGCAGGGAGAGGTAGGAGGATGGGAGACCAGGAAGGAGGCTGATGCAGTAATCCAGTAGAAATATGATGAGAGATTGTACCAACAAGGTAGTGATTTGGATGGAGGTAAGGGCAGGTCATGTCGATATTGTGAAGGTGAGACGGGCAGGTTTTGGTGATGGATTGGATATTTAGGGTGAATTCATTCATTCATTCATTCAATCGTATTTATTGAGCGCTTACTGTGTGCAGAGCACTGTACTAAGCGCTTGGGGAGTACAAGTTGGCAACATATAGAGACGGTCCCTACCCAACAGTGGGCTCATATATATATACAGGTGCTGTGGGGAGGGGAGGGAGTTATGGCAGGGTGTTGGGGTGGGGGAGGAGGGGAAGGAGGCTTGTGAGATGGGAAGGGTGGTAGTGCCATCCACAGTAACAGGAAAGTCAGGGAGAGGACAGAGTTTGGGAGGGAAGATAAGGAGCTGAGTCTTAGACATGTTGAGTTTTAGGCGGCAGGAAGACATCCAGATGGAGATGATCCTCTCCACATCAAACTGAAACCACTAACCACTAGTTTAACTATCACATCTATGCAAATGACTTCCAAATCTACCTCTACACCAGCAACTTCTCACCTTAAACTACAATTCTGTATTTCCTCTTGTCTGCATGACATCTCCACATAGATACCCTGCTAAAACTTCAAACTGAGAAACAGCATGGCCTAGTGGATAGCACATGGGCCTAGGAGTCAGAAAGACCTGGGGTCTAATCCCAGCTCTACCACGTGTCTGCTATGTGACCTTTTGGAGGTCACTACATTTCCCTGTGCCTCAGTGATCTCATCTTTAAAATGGAGATTGAGACTGTGAGCCCCATGTGGAACAGGGATGGTGTCAAACTAGATTTTCTTGTATCCAGCCCACTGTTTAGTACAGATCCTGGCATAGAGTAAATGCTTAACAAGTATGACAATTATAATTACTACTCAGTCTGACCCAAACTTTACTTCTTTATTGTCCTTCGCAAAAGTAGTTCTCCTCCTAACTACCCTTTCTCTGTCATTAACACCACCATTCTCCCTGTCCCAGAAGCAGACAGCCTTAGCACATCTTGGAATCCTCAATATCATTCACATCCAGTCAACTGCTAAATCCTGTTGAGTCTTATTCCAAGGAGCTCACAAATTCACCACATTTACTCTTTGAATGAACCATCTAATTATCTCAAAAATTAACTTCCCTTCTCCTTCTATACCTGGGGCACATGTGAACGAGTGACCTTGTTCAGAAACACTGTTATCAGGTCAACTACTCAATTCCTATCCTTTGTTTGACAGAACTGAGCATTGAACATGGTGTCACCCCGTCATCTGGGCACGGGTTTGTTCAGTGATAGGCGAGGCGAGAGAGAGACAGAGACGCTGGGGACAGAAAGCCTGAGTTTTATATATAAAATTTATTCCACAAGGCAAATTGAATTTATGTAATTGTTTAGGCGCAATGGATTGAACTTCCCTTTCAGGAGAAATATAATCAATTAGCAATATTAGAGCTTCCCTATACGGGAGGAACACAATCATACGTTAATCGCGTGTGGGTGAGGCGGCTAGCTCTCACCCATGTGCACTTCCCCACTCGGGAAGAATCCACTTACTTTCCCACATGGGAAGAATTCATTACATTACCCACGCATATGGTGGGCAGCTAGCTCTCACAATATGCTCTCCCCTACATGGGAGGAATCCACTCATTATTCCCATCAGCAGCGGGGTACCTGGGTCCCCACCCACGAGACACTCACCCGTCCGCAGCCCTTTCCTCGGTGTGTTGGTTCTGGTTGTAGAGCGGGCATCTGACCTTCTGGGCAGGGAGAGAGACAGACACGTGGGCTGCTGCTGCGGAGACTGCTGCTGCCTATCCTGGTGTTCTGACTCCGAAGGTCAGAGGCGACAGGTATTTATTGCCTGTGCCCCTAGGCCATTCCAGTTTCCGGCCTCAGTCTATCCAATCTCTGCCCTCCCCCATCCTCCATACGTAATTTGATTGGCACGGGGGCGAGGAACACCTCCTGTATTCCTGGCTTGGGCTGTCAATCTAGCAGATTTGGTCGTAGGGGCGGTGTCCCACCCTCATTTCCGAGTTTCGCCTGCTGGCTCAGGTGGTCATGAGATAGCTGTTGGCCTTGAGATGACCGGTACCCCAGGGTCTCCTCGGGACACATGGTCAGAACTAAATCGTTTTGACCAAAAATTTTGTTTCTGGGAAATGTTTCCCTGAAGCAGTATAGGCCTAGTGGATAGAGCATGGGCCTGGGAGTCAGAAGGATCTGAGTTCTAACCCTGGCTTTATTACTTGTTTGCTGTGTGATTTTGGGGAATTCACTTAACTTCTCTGTGCTTGTTACCTCATTCATAAAATGGGGGTTAAGATCGTGAGCCCCTTGTAGGATAGGGACTTTGTCCAAACTGATTAGCTTGTACCTATTCTATGTTTAGCACAGTGTGTGGCACATTGTAAGTGCTTAACAAATATCATCATTACTATTATTATCATTACTATGATCATTATTACAACACAAATACTTATAATCGTATGCTGTGTAGTTTGTAATTATACTCTGGGCTTTAGGAGGAATTAGTATTCAGACTGCTAGAGTCCTGAAAGTTTTTATTTAGGAGTGGTGGATGTATAGTTGAAGGGAGGGGTGACAGTGGAATGAGGCTTTTTTGAAATTTATGGCGGCAACAAAGAAGTGACCAGGTTAATGGGAAGACGCCAGCACAAGGAAACCACCTACCAGATAAGAGGAAAGGATTGAGTATTAGAGTAGCATGATATGACGGGTCACAGATGGTGCAGAAGTCCAATAGACACCGGTATGAAACACTGGCAACCAATGGACGTGAAGAAGGGTGTATGTAGATGAGTGGATTGTACCTATCAAGATGGATTCTATGGCAATTAAGGCATTGCCTAGGAGTCAGAAACCATATTCATCCGACTGCTAAAGCTGCTTCTTGCAAGCTCTAATCATCTCCTCGGTGTGGCTTTGTGGTATCGATCAACTGAAGCTAACATCTTGGTGCAGCAAGCAGGGCCCTGATCAAATTCTGGAGTTATCATGGGGAAACCTATCCCCGGTGGCCAAGAGCACCTGCAATGATCTCCCCTCTACCACTTCCTTCCCCTGCTATAGTAAAAAAACCAGAGCCCCATGGTTGGCACAAAAATAAACTTTATTGCTACTTTCCCCCCTTACTTTGGGTTCATTTCAAAGGGAGCTACTCAACCTGACAATCAACAAGAGAGATAACTCAATGCAGGTTAACTGATTCCCTTATTCATAGCGAAAGGGATGACCAGGTAGCTTCCCTTTCCCCTTGCCTTGTTGTTCTCTGCTCTCCTGTCCCGAGGTGACCCTTGGGTACCGGCCATCTCAAGGTCAAAAGCTATCTCGTGACCACCTGAGCCAGCGGGCGGAACTCGGAAGTGAGGGTGGGATACCGCCCCCACGACCAAATCTGCTAGATTGACGGCCTAAGCTGGGAATACAGAGGGTGTCCCTCGCCCCCGTGCCAATCAAATTAGGTATGGAGGAGGCGGGGAGGGCAGAGATTGGATAGACTGAGGCCGGAAGCTGGAATGGCCTAGGGGCACAGGCAATAAATACCTGTCGCCTCTGACCTTCGGGGTCAGAACACCAGGACACGCAGCAGCAGGAGCTGCCGCTGCAGCAGCAGCAGCAGCCCACGTGTCTCTCCCTGCCCAGAAGGCCAGACGCCCGCTCTACAACCAGAACCAACACACTGAGGGAAGGGCCGCGGGATGGGTGAGTGTCTTGTGGGTGGGACCCAGGTATCCCGCTGCTGATGGAAATTATGAGTGGATTTCTCCCGTGTACGGAGAGCACATTGTGAGAGCTAGCCGCCCACCACGTGCGCGGGTAATGTAATGAATTCTTCCCATGTGGGAAAGTAAGTGGATTCTTCCCGAGTGGGAAGTGCACATGGGTGAGAGTTAACCAACTCACCCGCACGCGATTAACGTATGATTGTGTTCCTCCAGTGTAGGGAAGCTCTAATATTGCTAATAGATTATATTCCTCCGAAAGGGAAGCTCAATCCATTGCGCCTAAACAATTACATAAATTCAATTAACCTCGCGGAATAAATTTTATATAAAACTTAGGCTTCCCGTCCCCGACCTCGCTCTCTCTCGCCTCGCCGATCACTGAACGAACCCGTCCCCGGACGATGGGTGACAGCTCCTTGAGAGGCCCCTGCTGCCTGATCTCAACTAGTTTTAACTAGAGGTTTAAAGTATATTTTGTCTTCCACACACCCTAACTCAAGTTCTTTTCTTCAAGTGACAGTATCCTTTCCTCCACAGATGGTCTTTTGCTCATTTGGTTTGACTGGCCCTTCATTTTATGTCTTTTTTATAAATCATAATTTTTAAGCACTTATTACATGTCGAGAACTGTTATACGCACGAGAAGATGTTTACTAGGTTGGACACAGTCCTTTTCTCTCGTAGGGCTCACAGTGTAAATTGGAGGGAAGAGGACTTAATCTCCATTTTAAAGATGAAGGAACTGAAGCAGAGAGAAGTTAAGTGACTTGCCCAATGTCATGCTGCAGGCAGAGTCTGGATTAGAACACATACCCTCGGACTTCCAAGTCCATGGTCTTTCCACTAGACCATGCTGTTTCTCCATATCTGCATCTGTGGCTTTTCATCTGCTACCCTGTCCACTGGATAACTGGCTTCCGTCCAGCTTGTTCTTCACTAAGGGCTCTAGGGTCCTTTCTGAATTGGCCAACCGCCCCTTTAAGGCCTGAGAGTTTGTTTGCCAGGCACCCACGTCTAGTTCTGTGGCTCCCTTTCTTTCCTCTTCAACGGTTTAGACTTGCTTGCAAACTTTCACTTTCTTCTCTACCCACCTCTGTTCCCTTTCCAGACTTAATCCTAGCCCACCTTCCTGACACACTTATAATTATGAGCTTAAAGCTCCTCATTCCTAGAACTCCCTTAGCCATTTGCTTTCCCAGCGAATGACAGTCCACCCATTTTTCTTCATGAGCTCTCTACACTCTTCTGAGAGGGTCTCCATTTGCATCAAATAATCCAAGTCACGTAGTTAGAGCATGCAATATACTGACAAACGAGGGTAGGGCAGAGCTGGAGGATAAAGTCCAAAGTGCAAGAGATAGAAAGAGGGAGAGAGAGAGATAGCGTGTATAATCATCCGCAAAGTCTGAAACACAGAATCCCACTTCTGAAACCATAAATGTTATGTCTCAGTAAGGTCTATTGAGGAGGGGGGGGAGGGGAGGGTTCTTGACTCACCTTTACCGACTGAAACTTTACCACGATATTTAGTATTACAGTTAAGGAAGCATTTATTACCCTACAGAA